>NC_061069.1:3867759-3980259 GCF_021917145.1 Hypomesus transpacificus
TGCCTGCAGAGGGGCTGAAGGAGAGCCAGGCGCTCTTCCCTCTCTAAAAGCCTGGCAAGGTTGCAGTCAGGTTCCTCCCGGGGCGGCACGGTGAGGAGGAGACGAGTGGGCGAGCGGGGCCTGGCTGGAGGAGGGAGAGAGGCGTCTGAACCACTGCCTGAGTTGAGCGGCGGGGGAAATGACAAGCCGCGTTAGCTTCTCGAGCCAAATGAAATCGTGCTTCGCGCCGACGAGAGAGGCTTGGCTGCGTGTTCAGCTACTGTGTGAGACATCGCACAGTAATTAACCAGCAATAGCTTTTAAGTGCGAGGGCTTTGATCATCCAAAATGGCTACAGCGAGCGTCTCACGCACTCTTCAGAACTGTTGATTCTGACAGGACTAGAAAGCACCACAGGTAACATTACAGAGTGGATGAAGCATTCGTGTTTCGATGGAGTGCGGGAAAACACAAGCTCTAGGACCACCGGCAGAGAGCTAGCAGTTCCAGGTGGAGGTGAATAGGTTATGGACTGGCCGTGGCTAAGCAGTGGCAGCGTGACTTACTGCAGGTGGCATCTGCCTCGTCCGAACCGTCCGGGCACTCTGGTTCACCATCGCAGCGCCAGCGTCCGGGAACGCACTGGCCGTTCATGCAGGCAAACTCTGCTGGGGCGCATGTCTTCTTGGCTGCTCGCACACCCAATGAGATGATGGACAGACAGTGGAGAGGACAGGAAGAGAGGGAGGTAGCATATGGGGAAGAGAGAGATGTGGAGGGACGGCAAAATGCGGGACGGCGGGGAAAGGAAGAGGGCGAAATGGCCGACGAAGAGATGGAACATGAAAGGTGGTAGGGGGGGAAGGAGAGAGGGGAAGACAGGGGAGGGAAGAGAGGGAGAGAGCGGTTAACCTCCATTTCATCTCGCTTTCATAATTGGTGACATAATCCACTGTCATGCTCATTGCCAGGCTCCAGAGACATCATCAGGCACTTCATCATGCACATTAGATCTTCTGACCAGCCCTCTCCAGAGCACTCCACCTCCATCCCTGGCCAATCATTTCCTGCTTCCCACTCTTCTGATTCTTATTCAACGTGCATTCCGTCCTCCGTTCTGTCTACCTCTAATCCCTCCTGCAGCTCTTTCAGCCGGGCCGGGGAGATGAGAGGCGGCTGATTGCTGAACGCTGCATGTCTCGCTCGGTCACCTGTTTTTTCCTTCCCTCCCTCACCTGAAATCTCCAACTGACCACAGTCGGACAAAGGGAAAAGGTGGAACACGGGCAGGATTCAAATGGCAATGTGTGGTGATGTGAGGGGAACGATGTGTGGCCCAGCTCGAAGTTGTGAAGAGATACCGTGCGGAAGTCTGGCACTCACGTGCTCACAGACCAGCGGTAAAGCCCCGGGGTAGGGGCTGCACTGGGCAGACAGGTTGTGTTCAGAGGGCAGGGTTTTAGAACGGCAGCAGCAACATTAGAGGTCAGAGTCGTGCCATTTCCACAGGACATTACTTCAGCAGAACCAGCAGTACAATCCAATACATCACACTTTTAGAGTTGTTACATGTTAACCCTGGTGTAACTGTTTCAGAGGATGACCGAGGCTGTTAAATAGCTCACAGTTAAGCTAACGGCTCTCTGTGTTTGTTCGGAGAGATGAGAAGGTCACTCTGACATTTTGGCCACAATACTGTCACATGGTGTACATTTCGAGGGAGTCTGGTTAAAAACGGCTGAAATACTACAAACTTTCATCTGCCAAAATTACTTCAGCAGAATCAGAAGAAATGACTCTCAGCCTCTCTCTAATGGATATAGCCTAGATGTAATTGTGCTAGACTACCCTGCCAACCCAAGGTCAGTTCCTCTCTATTCATATCTCTACAAAAGGTTAACTTATCTTTCTGCCTCATCTAAGCGTAATTAATTAAGTATAATGCCTGGGACCGATATCTCTCTTAACATTCCAAGGGCTCCTTCCTAAAATGTGGCTGTCAAGATAAATATGATTTTCTTGGCTGTTTGAAATGTGAGGTTTCCTGAACTCTACTTAATAGCCATTTGTTTTCTCATTAGTACACAGCAAGGCGTGTTTCCTAAGAGTGAGGACAGATGATGACAACGCCTGAACACTGAGAACTGTGATTATTTGAACAAAGACCACCTTGTTGTAAGTCTCACAAACTCATTAGCGTTCACCGCCCTAACTTCTTTAAAAAGTTACACACAAATGTCACTTAACAAAGGAGACAAAGTAACTATTATACAAGGCTTTATACAAGGTTACGGTTATAGAGTTAGTATTGTATTGTAGAAGCACTATGATTGATTTGTATGCCGCTTTGGATAAAAGCATCTGCTAAATGTCAAATAAATACAATTGAAATGTAAAACGTAATAAACACATTTTCCTGAACAACATCAGAAAAAAAGACAACAATGAACCAATATTGTTCAAAAGATGAACTCAAACTGTATTCTCTGTAGTGAACATTCCCCCATCTGAACTCCAGGTTGTCTGTGGCTCCAGCAACGCCTTGTTATGTATCAGTTCAAGCCCAGGAGCCCAGCAGACCTGCTAGTTCATTTCAATGATTCTCTATGGGGGCCATGGTTCACTCAGTGATAATTACCAGAGCCAGCTTGGGCCATCTGTTTGGATTGACTTTCTCCTTTTTAATTAGGAGAGGTTTAAATGTTAGACCCATAGGATAGAAAATGGGAAGGATGGAGGGAAACAGAACGAGAGCAAAGGGTGATAGAATAGCTGCAAAAGCACACAGGGAATCAGGCGAGGATTAGGAATAAGGGAACAGAGAAAGAGAGAATGATAGATGTAATGACTGACTAACACAAGCGTCAACGATGTGGCTTGATCGAACGCAAATAGAAAGCGTGACATGGAATGGAAACAGCAATGTTCCCGTTGACGTGAGAGACGTGAAGTATAACAATGACAGTCCAAACCCTGACCAAAAAAAACTACCCACAATGCCCTGTCATCCAGGTACACAGCTGACTGACAGTGGCTCCGTTTGACTCCAACCCAAAGCCAGAGTGACACCCAGCAATGCCCTAGGAGGAGGACGTGCGTACGAGAGGGAAACGGAGAAGCAGAAATCAGGCTGTGTCTCTCACTTCAGCCAGGAATCCGTGGTCCAAAATGGAATGTGACACTTCAAGACAAGATGGAGGCCCCTGGCACAGCCCATCCAGCCATGCTGTAGTTCAAGAGGGAAGGAGGGAGGGAGGGAGAGAGGGAGGGAAAGAGCTCCTCGCTTCAGCGGACGCACCTGGGTCTACCTCTCCTGACTCTGGGGGCGGTGTCTATACATGTGTTGTACCCATAGCTCTGCTTTTCATACTACTCTAACCTACGCGTTTGTGGGTGTGTGTGTGTGTGTGTATGTGTGTGTGTGTCCATGTTCTTAATGTTTCTCTCAGGGGCAGTTGAGTGGGCTTGGTGATGTTGACGAGAGGGTACAAGTTTGATTCTTCATCATCAGTCACACACCCACCTCCACATTTTCCGCCAAGCTACTCGCATACAAACACACTATTATAAACCCGGTGTGCGGACGCCTTAAAGGAAAGTTGTTGTCTTGAAGGATATTAATGACAGCGTTTTCTGTCGAGGGCCATAGAAAGCTAATAGGTAATGCAGTGATAAGCACATTCTCTTGGGGATCAGAAGACAAATTGCCTCATTAGCAGAGAGTGAAGTTCGGAAGCACCGTCAGAGAAGGAAACATAATGTATCCTGTTGGCCTGCCCAGGAATGTAAATGACTGTCCCTAAAATGAATGGGTAGAACGGAAGAAAGTGGCATGCAGTTCACCAACTTAAAGAACTGGTTTCCACATAGGAATAGTAACATTTCAGGTGTTGTCCACTTGGCAATGGTGGTAGTTTGTTCACAATCTGTTTTCTGAAAACCAAATCATCCCCGTATTACAGATTGGCTGTTCTTTTTGGGGACTAAATCATCATCCTCTCCCGTCTCTCTCTCCACACGTGTGTCACTTGCTACTGATGTGTAAACAGATCAGTACATCTGTTGCGGTTTCTAAGTAAGCTACATTTTCATCATTATTCGATATTCACAATAATATCACCTATATTATTGCGATAATATCGCTAAGATTCGATGTATCAAATCTAGCCTTACTGTCAACCTAGCTGAAGAGCTCTGTTTAGTCCCAATGTCATTTTGTCTCCGTGGAGGATGCTGGATCCCAGATCAGATGACCTGAGAGGACAGGTGTGACCAGAGGACACCAGAGAGGAGCGAGTCCACTGCTCCAGCCTCTCTGACATTCAGGACAAGGCTTTGATTTATCAAGCTCCTTTCAAGCCTCACTGGGCTTTTTTTATTTATGGTCAACCTGCCCCCTCGGAAATACAGAGTCACCGAGGGCCACGGTCCGGCACAGACACACACACACACACACACACACACACACACACACACGTGTACACTCACACATTTAGTTCTGGTAGTTTGCACAGCTTCCGTTTCTCCTCTCTCTCCCTTCTGCCTTCCTTCCACAACACCCACTCCATGTGGCTGACCTTCTGGTGTGTTCTCTGCCGTATGAGAGGTTGTTTGGTCCACGGTGCTATTCTCATCCTACACACAGGCACACACTGCTTACGTCCATATATTAGACTAATATTAGCAAATGCTTTCCTAACTCATGTTCCGTGACAGGAATAACGGAGCTGGTGGAGCTGGTGAAGTATTATGAATGTAATGTTTGATACAACATTCATGTATATTAGGACAGTCTATATCCACATCAGGAAGAAACTGTATGAATAACTTAGAGAGGAAAATGCCTCAGTGAACACTGTTGGCTGGGATACAGGCCAAAAACAGTCACTCTGATGCAACCTCCATGTAATGTTATCCTATTTTCCTAAATATATTGCTGCCTATTGTAGCCCAATTGAAACCCCCAATATCAAATTATTCTAACAGAAAGATTTCTTTGAAATATGAGTACTGTCGTGAACTAACTCGTGACTTTACCAACGTTAACATGATGCTGACATTCTAAGAGCAGGACTGGATCCACTTATGTGAACATAATCCTGGTTCAGAACTGTACTGCATCCAATGCTGACATCATGACACTGCTTTAACAGCAGCCTCTGTAAACTAGTTCTCCTCCTGCACTCTGGTCTTGGACGATGGGCTGTTTGCAGAAATCCCGACCACAGCTGTTAGGAAATCCCTGGCCAGGGTCACATGATGCTCACTTTTTCCTCAGCCCAAGCTGGCGAACGCAGCCCAAATCCCCTTTTCATTATAGACAAGAAAAGAAATCATCCAAAATGCAACTAATCCTGCTGGGCTGGTGAGGTGCTCCATATCTCTGCTTCCAAAAAAGCCTAATTAGACAATTATTTGTCCCAAAAATTCCAATAAAGGCTAGAGCAACCATCTCCCAAACACTTCGCATGGCAGAACAATGACTCAGCTTTGGTTTATAAAAAAAGGGCATTTCAAAAGGTTAGTAAACAGTTCAACTTGTTTTTAATATATATCTAGTACTGTATCTATAACTGTGGACATTTTCATAATTTACAATGTGGTATCCTATCTCAAATTGGCCCAACAATGTTGCTGATGAACAAGCTAGTTTTCCCACCAAATAACCGATAGGAAACACGACACCAAAGTCACCTTGAGCTAAAAACAGGCCAAAGCTGCCATAGCTGTCTGCCACCTGGCCTCCAGCGAACATGGAACCGTTTCCCTGGTCCCTGCCAGAGCGGCTGACACCTTATCTCCAGAGCTCCCCACAACAACGGAGACGCGTTCAAATCCCCAGCCTGTCCAGGTAAACCCAAGGTTCCTCCCTCTGCTGGCCACATCCATTTGGTCATGAATGTCACACTCCGGATACCGGCACCTATCTTAGCAAGCCATTCTCTGAACGGGAGGCCAACGGCTTGGACCGAGTTTAGCCTTTCAGTAAACGGTGGAAGGTGATATTTTTGTTTGCTACACCCGGTGTATTTGGCCGTGAAGGTTGTTTGTGGTTGACGGGTTGCGTTGTTTTTTCCATAGGTCTGTTATCTTCATCCGGCTGATAACGGACAGATCAAGGGAGGGAAGAGAGAATGGATTGCAGGGCAGAGTCCAGAGGGAGGCTCAGTGTTGCAGGTCCTGGGGGACCGAATTAGCAGCATAAGTTTACAGTTGTTAACGTCCAAAACTTCGATCCAACAGCCAAGACCCACAGACACACACGCCCTTGTTTAAACCTATAAGCTTCGCTATCCAAGTGAAAAAAAAAGAAAAAAGCACAACATCACATCGGCCAAGTGAGCCTTTTATGTTGTGTACACAAGCGCTCTCTCTCTCTTTCTCTCCCGCTCCCCATTAGACACATCAATGTCGTCCCCCAAGAGAAATCTTCCGCTTCACACCGAGATCCTGCTTGATCACTACCTTTTGTTTCAGGAATAAACCTCTGTTCTCAGCCAAGCTGGAACAAGTATGACTCAGACCCTCGAATCCCTGTGTTCAGCTATCAGATGGGAAGGGCTTGGGGAGACTCCCGGCCCTCCGGCTCCTGCTGAACAGACGGCTCGGAGCTCATCAGAACACCAATGAGCTTCCTTGTCCTCGTCATCATCAAACTCATTAGGACGCGAGGGGCCGCCGCCACCCGCCACTCTGATCACCACGGAGACCCCATTCAAAGTCCGATCTGTAATCATCGAAATTATATCTCGACGGACTATTATATGAGGGGGGGGGGGGGGGGGGGGCGAGATTCATTGGAAACCTATAGGAAGTGCTTTAAGCTGTATGGCCATAAATAGAGTCTCCAGGAGTCTGAGGTGAGTGCTAGGGTAGTGTTTATCGGCTGGTCAGATGGCCATCTGACAGGAGCTATGGTCTATCAGATACTAGAGGCAGGAGCCATTCGTTATCAGGATATATGCAGCTCCCTAAGACCTTTCTGGTTTTCACTCAAGCTCTGGAAGACACAACGCAGCCTTAAACAGAGCACTGCCATCCCCAAAAGGCTCATTTAGTACAGAAGAGTACAGCATGGAAATGCCGTTTTTAATTCAACGTCAAGTCGTGTTTACATGTCATTGAGAGAGGTCTTGCGTTTAGCTGCATTAGGTGACATGCTTTCAGTTTGCCACTGAAACACAGCCGTTCTCAGCGGGGCTGCTGTCGCTACATTGGCCCCTCGACGCCAACGTCTCTACATTTGTCACAGTGGATTAAAGCGTCTGTCTGCGAGCTGAAGAGAAGAGCAGCAATGTAATAGGGAATAAGAGGTTAGCCTTTTGGAGCTGCTTTTACAGCCTCCCAGTGTCCTCCCACACAAGTGATCCTCGTCTGCGAGCAGGCAGGAGCAACCAGAGAGGGATGGAACACCGTCACATCCCTGGAACAAGGTTCGCTTGGCTTTTCACTTTGCTGCTCCGCTCGCAAATTAGAATAACACCGGTAGTGCCCACGGCCATATTTCCCGTTTCAGCAAATCTGCGCAAAATGCAGCATGATTAAGACGTTTAGTGGGCAAAAACCTGTGCGTTTCCTTGCCTTTGAATATACCTACAGAGTGTTAGCACAACACAGGAAGGGGGCACAGAGAGGGCGTGCCATATGGGCTGAGGCCTTAACGCAGCACCCGGGTTCGATTCTGGCTAAGGGCCATTTCTGCATACTCCCCTGTCTCTCCCTTACATGTTCCGTATATTTTCTAACTATCTCTGTCCAATAAAGATGAAAAAAGCTAAAACATTCCATTTCCTCATTGCTTTCCCTATTTCAAACACACACACACACACAGTGTCCTTGGTTGATAGAGGAAAGATTCTCTGTCTGATGATAGACTCTGTGAGCACATGCCCTTTATTGTGGACACACAGGGGAGTGGCTATGAAAAGATCAGCCATGCAGTCGATACAACTCACACTCACAGAGAGACAGAGATTACACAGCACAGGACTAAGACCTCCTCCACACAATACAATGACAACCCAGAAGCTTACCCTGACACCAAAATAAAACCTGAACTGTACATGAATCACCAAAATAGTCTATCCGGTGATTAGAAAAGCTTTACTCAATCTACTTACACTGAAAAGATACCCCAATAACAAGAATTGTAGGGTAGAGATGAAGAACTGAATCTGGTTGGTTTGAAATGTACAGTAAGGCATTCTAAATAACTGGACAGGTGAATCCTTCAGTACAACTTGAGAACCAAATGCCAGCTGGTCGGAAAGATCATTAAGGTGTGTTTGCATCTAGCTTCTTACTCCTGTCTGGTGGTAGAAACATGCTGTATGAAGGTTTTGGTATAGTTCGGTATCTCAGCAATTAGCATTACCTGTTCGCTGGCCCGATGCAGGTAAGTTGATAAGGTCCTCGAGCTCTAGTAGCCTTTTAGAAATGATTTGTATCCTAAAATACATACTAAACAGGGAATTAACCACACACCCCAAATTCAGCATTAGCCCAGTCCTTTATACTGTATACGAACAAAGGCTTTCTGGTGAAGTTGTGGGTGGGAGATGCAGGAGCCAACGCACGGTATCAGGGCTGTAAAACTGCACGCTGAATGCTACCAACAAGAGAACTATGAAAAAGATTGATGACTAATGCTTTCATAATTCTATGAGACCTTTAGGCTGCCTTCCTTAATGATGATTATTTTTGCCCAAACAGGTATAGGAAATGCCTGTTAGACTGTCTGTCCCTGATGAGGCATGGAGCTGAAACTGTGACAATTTAATTAACCATACACTATTATTGCGAGGAATAATTGAACGTTTATCCTTGCTGTGCAGTTCAATTCCACTCAGTCAGTCTACTTTTGCAACTGAAACTAGAATGGCCTTCTTCCTCAGACTGCAGACAGAGGATGACTGTCATGAGGGATAAGCTGGCAGACTTGAAGCACATACTCGATTTCAGTTATGAATAATTAAACTAACTTTCCCCACCATCAGTTGCACAATATAAACCTCTAACTCTGGTAACCTTTCTCTTGCAAAATGCATGACAGCATCCACATTTACAAAACACGATGCAGGTGTGTGTGTCTGTGTGTACACAGTATGTGTGGTTCCAGTCAAAGCCAGCTCGGTACAGTGCATAACAGGCTCTTTGATCAGTGCTTTGGTCATTTCCACAGCACAATTCCACGTGTGAGTTGAGGCGCTTTCATTAAAAGCAAATTGGTGTTACTGTACATCAGAGAGCTGGCCTTCCTGTTGACCTTGACCAGCACAGGAGGGACCTTATTTAAACGGTGTCATTGCCACACATTCAATTAGCCCTAGTTACAGTGCTGAGTTCGCAACACAAAGGTCTCTCCCCCAAACAGGGCAAGACTTGAAGACACCGTAACCACAAAAAATGACTGAATTCCAAGAGTCCGGTAGGTCTCTGGGGAACAGCTGCTTGAGAGTCGAGCCAGCTTTACTGACTGAGCCAGTGGAAATCTGAGGGGAACAGTAAGGAAAGTGTCCGAGGCGGGAGGGGCCGCGCCGCTACCAGGCCTGTCGGCAGCAACGAGCAGCAGCTTCAAACAGAAGCGGACGTGGACCAGCACAGGCTCGCGGCGTCTCAGATGTTCCCTGCGGTCGACCGTCAGCCAGGAGAGAGACAGCTGTTCCGACCGAGACAGACACCTCCCTTAAAGATGCTCTGTGCATCTTTGGTGCCAAGTGACCGTGCGCAGCTCTACAGAGCATCCCGGGTGAGTCTCAGTTTGTCAAGCTCACTTCCAGACACGGCAAGGACTAAAGCTAACGCACATACAGGGGTTAGGACTGGCTCAGTACTCTAACGCCTGTGAGAATAGTGTGATCTCCTGGTCTCTGCTGCCCCACTTTGCACACCGGCCCGTTGGGAGGTTCCTGGTCAGCTCCAACGGGTCGACAACATTGCAACCCCCCCCCCCCCCCAAAAAAGAAAAACACAGCAAAACAACGACTCTAAAATCAATGACACTGCAGCAGTCCTAGCTGGACTCCACCCATACCACCCCACCCCCAACCACCAACTAGCTCCAGCAGATCTACCTCTCTCTTAGCCTGCTCCACCTCCTCCCTCCCTATTTCCCCCATAGGGTCTCTCCCCTCTCCTCCTTCTCCTGTAATCAGTGTCAGCAGTGAGCCGCACAATCCCGTACTTGTCCACATCCATTCTGCAAAAGAGTCTTGAAGGAACTGCAATCGATCGGACCGGCCCACACTTGCGAGGCCTGTGCGTGTGTGTCTGGTGTGTCTGTATGTGTGTTTGTGTGTCTGTGTGTGTGTGTTCGCATGTGAGCACAGTAGCCAGTGGATCTGTGTTCAAAAACATTGCACTCCAGGCTGGACTCTGCTGAGTTCTTATCACAGCACCCCCCGCATCCGCCCGCCCCCCACCCAAGGGTAAACAGAGGTCAGACTCAGACATAACTTAGCGGGAGAGAGAGACCATCTGCCTGGAAAGTTAGACCCCAGACCCTGCTGCTGCTGCTGCTGCTGCTGACAGATCCTCCAGGCCAGGCCTAACCTTTACCTTGGGGCTGACAGATCCTCCAGGCCAGGCCTAACCTTTACCTCGGGGCTGACAGATCCTCCAGGCCAGGCCTAACCTTTACCTTGGGGCTGACAGATCCTCCAGGCCAGGCCTAACCTTTACCTCGGGGCTGCTTTTCCTAGGAAGTGCTTCAATCAGCGACCTCAACATGTGAGGATGATAGCCAACTGTGTTGGAGCGATGGCTTGCACCGTCAGTAGCTCTCAGATGTCACTGTCTAAGTAGTCACAGTCCTCTGTGTCACAGTCCCACGCAGCCAGTTACAACAGCAGGACCATATTCACGGCTGGACAGACTCTCTGGTCACCTCACATAGGAACACATTCGTAGCTCTTCAGTCGCGGGACAGGCGTTTTTTTTACGACGCCTCAGGAAAGCTGATGGGAGACGTGTGGGCGGAGCGAGGGATTTCACAGCGTCGCGGCCAGAGTTCCTTCGCCACCTGCGTGGGAGTCGCTGGCTCTGCAGACCATGTAAAGCTGCCTGCTATTGTGACTGGAGGCTTGCAACCAGCCTAATGCGGTGTGTATTTAAAAGCCACTTTGCTGTATAATTAGTGGTGTTTTGTTCGTACTACTATATAAGAGTGACATATATGTATTTTCAATGGGGTGTGTGGACCTATTGGTGAATCACAGTAGTTCAGCAATTGAAGACCACCACTGCCAATTTGCTCGTGGTTGGAGCTACTCCATGTATACTCACTTCTTCATTAGAAGATAGAAGACATGATAGCCAACATTTGCATACGACTCCTCTCTACAGTGAAATACACAAAGAAATCCCTGGCTTCGCTCTAGATTAACAAGAACGTTGGTGAGTAAAAAAAAAAAAAAAAAAAACAGTCATGTCTGCAGAGCACCAAAAAAGTGAGTCACTGGCACAGCAGAGCAGAGTACTTGGTATGTGGGTAAACATCCCCCCCATGCAGCCCTAATATGACATCCATTCATCCTGACAGGAACTGTCTGCCCCAGCTTCAGTGGCTGCTGGGCAGGGGCTCACCGAGTAGGCAGCCTCTCGCTCCAGCACAAGCACGTTCAACACGCGTCGCATCGATTACAAGGTACCTTTGGCTCGTTTCATCCAAAAGACCTGTGCTGTGAAGAACGACTCTGGTACCTTTAGTGTACCGCCACACGCCAAACCCATCTTTCCATAAACACGTTTGCTCTGAGTGCGCATATTTTGAATGGAGATGACGGAGAAGTGACAAAGAGCACACATGATCACAGACACGCCGACAGAACCACAAAACATCAACAGCTAAACTAAACCCGCCCCCTGCACAGTCACATAGTCCCTGACGGTATGATACTGGTATAATGGGGTCTCCACAGTCGGTCAAGACCGACTTTAAGTCCACATTCTCTGTTCTCAACATGTCGTTTTGGGAAGTGTTTCCAGTGTCCCGCTGTGCCTTTTCCGGGGATCAATCCGAGCCGCACTCATGGATATGGTACCAATCAAACAAAATGTCCAATTTGGCTTACAGCTAAACGGACAACTGGGGTGGGGCTTCTGACACATAAGTGTGCTCCACCAACCTGGCGAGATCGAAGTGTGATTGAGGTTTTCACAAATGAACAGAATTAGTTTACACCGCACAGTGGCATGAATAATGATGTAAACCCGCTGGCCTGTTTTGTTTCGGCTATTACAATCGATCCGGCGTCGCATTGGGAGCAACGAGAACATCATCAAGCTGCTACGGAGCAGAGGAGAAGAGACCAGGGGGATGGCGGATGTGATTCACCCCCAAGGAGAAATATTTCATTAGTGTCGATTGTGAGTTTGGAGTGCAATGACATTCAAGGGTACATCAACAACAACAACAAAAAACCTAATGAGTCAAACAAATGTACTCTCCCAAACCGAGGGGTGGAACAGCAGAAAAGGGCACCAAGTGAGGCTCATGTGGATGCAGCTGCTGAGGGGGTCGGGGGGTTCGGGGGGGGGAGGGGAGATGCAGGCCGCCCCTATTAATCCCTCCTCTCTCCGTGAGCATTCAGTAATCTTCCGGCAGCGTCACGCTCTAATCTGAGATAATAGCTGGATTGGACCAGTGCTATTCTTAATGATCACATTAGAGAGATGGGCTCTGGGAACCAGACAGAGCACAGGGCCAACAGGGCCCAGGGAGGGCCTATTGACACTCACTATGTTCTACACAGGTATGGCTGACTGACCAGGATTGGCAGATCAAAGCTCTCCTGGGCTGGGTCCCTCCTCGGGCCTTTCCTGGCTGTCAAAAGAAAGCCTTCTGATCTGGGTGCAGAAAAAGGTAGTTGTGGCTCTGTGGGTTGAGAGTAGTTCAATCACGCGACGTGTTTTCTCTACGACTGGCTGACGGAAACTCGCTGTTGAGGACAGAAGGTCTTACTGATGTTTCAGAATCCTTTGAATATTGTCAAATGAACGATACGTCATTCCACAGAAAGATAATCCTGTCCACATGGAGAAAAACACTAGAGAGCTTATGAAAGGAGGCTGTCAAGAACACAAACAAGCTACCAAGCCTCCCCCCGCTCCACCGAGGTCTCTATCTCTGTCAGGATCTCACTGTTCTTTTCCACTTCACATCCTCCGATTTGCTTGAATCACTTTCTCGTCTTTAACCGTCTCTGCCTTTCTGTCGTGCACTTTCGAAAATCCCTCTCTTTGTCTGCCCTGTCAACTCTCTCCTAACTGTCTGCTACGCCTCTGTAATAGACATGTGTCAGTGTTGTGGTGCAGGTTTGACTGAGACAGGGAGGCCCAGGCATCCAGTGGATTGGGTTGCAGAGGGACTACATCGGGGTGACTAGGCCTACCTCTCTGTGACTACCACGCTAGTGTGTGGATGGCAGCACACCAGAGAGTGTTTCACATCAGACTGGAGGATGAAAACCTCCCACTGGTTCTTCCCAGCATCCCCATGGTCCCTGCCAGCAACAGGACTAAACGTTTGTTGTACATTACAGACTTGGGGACAGACACAGCAAGCAAACACTCCAAGATGGCTCTCACAGTCCTTTAGGGCTACAAGGCAGTGGAAAGCTTGAATATAGAGGGGAGGAGAGAGAGGGGGGAAGTGGGGGTGGCGGAGAGAGGGAAGTATTGAAGAGGTGGGAATGTCTCCAATACTCCTCTGCTCACAAGAGCAACATTTTCCAAAATGAAAGGAATTTCACGGTGACTACACTCGCAGGAGGTTTGTGTCTGCACAAAGAGGAGCTCTTTTTAGACATAATTAGAAAAGAGCACCGTCGATTCTGAATGAGTTCTCAAACAGTAGGGACTCTGGTTCTTCCCGGTTGTTAATTATGCAAAGGGTTTGGAACATAAAACAATGTTGAGCCAGCTAAGCAAAAAGACTAATGACACCAGCTTTTCTGTGTGTGGAACTTCCCTCATAATACCATATTAAACAGAAAAACAGCACTACCATCAGACCGGCAACTACAATCTCAAGGTTACCAACACTGACCATCTCAAACCAAGCTGTCTAACAGCATCCAGGGAGGGAAGAAAAACATCTTGGAAGGTTCTCCGTGTCAGCCGTCAGAGGTTGTGCTGCAAACCCAGATCGATATCTATTTTGCTCTTCGCCAGAGAACCAAGAGCAGCCCTGCTGTAAAGCCGGACTACAACTAAAGGTGCTGATGATCCCCAGCTGCCAATCATCCAATCAGACACAAGGCAACCTGAATTCTAGACGAATAAGATGATGGTCTTCTGAGCCAATCATCCAATCAGACAGAACGCAACCTGAATTCTAGACAAATAAGATGATGGTCTTCTGATATTGAGCAGGAGAATTGGAGAGGATGGTGGACCTTCTGACACAGCAGAAGAAGACGGAACAGCCAATCAGAGGCCGGGGATGAATTAATAAGACGACAGTAAGGTGGAAATAATGGATCTACAGTTTTTGCTGGAGAATCACGATTCTCATCATCATCATCACCTCCAACTGCTCAGGGACAAAACCACAAAGTCCTTTGCCTTGATACAGACCATTTTAGCAACTCACTATTGCGGGTTTTTATCAAAACAAATCTAATTTTCAATGTTTGTTAAACAAATGTTATTTAGGCAGACATTTTCCTCTGCATGATGACATCCAAGCAAAGAAGAAAGGAGCAGGGGAGCAGTAGAGGAGTGTAGATGTCGCCATAACCAGGGAAAGGGGGGATTACGCCACAACACCATGTCAGTGCAGACACAAATCTGACTTCCGAAGGCTAGGGAGAATTCCTTTGTACCGACACTGTGTCGACATTGCTGTCAAGTTGAGAGAGATGAGAGGGGGTGCTTCTGCATCTAGAATACCTAGTTAGACGTGGAACAGCTTACATAACCAGGAGGATAAGACAACAGTATACTGTTCTGAATATCAACTATATTGAAGCATCTTTCAACATCATATGGAGATTTAAGTATTAAGAGCAAAGTGTGTGTGTGTGTGTGTGTGTGTGTGTGTGTGTGTGTGTGCCCATGTTGTGAGCGAGCTTTTGTGCCCATGTGAGTTTGTGTGTAATTATGCATGTAGAAGCGTGTGTGTGTGTGTCCAGGGGTGTCTGAGTGGACATTCAGTGGGGAATTTGGGGTTGGGATGCTGCATGGGGGGTGGGGGGAGAGCTGAGATGCTTTGGGGCGGACTGATGGGGGAAGGGGCCACGAGAGGGAGGAGGGTGTGGGCTGGAGAGGGGCTTGGGGGATGGTCCGGATATGGAATGAGCACCAAGGCACCAACACGTGTAGAGCACACAGTGTAGTTCAAGCCCAGATGAAACAACAAACAAACCAAATGAAAACATACGACCCCCCCCTCATTTGAATCCTATTACAGTGACTCACTAGTCATATGGATGGACTTGTATTGTGTTGTGACTGACTGAGGCATAGTGGCTGTGACTCAGTGGGAAAGACTCACTCCCCCACTGGCTACTGCTTTGGTCCAATCACACCACGCCACTGGGTTTGCATGGTTTGTGTGCAGGCTTTTCCGTATGAGTCTCAACAATAAACATACACCTCCCTGTTCA
Source organism: Hypomesus transpacificus (assembly GCF_021917145.1). Classification (NCBI taxonomy): domain Eukaryota; kingdom Metazoa; phylum Chordata; class Actinopteri; order Osmeriformes; family Osmeridae; genus Hypomesus; species Hypomesus transpacificus. The sequence goes on from NC_061069.1 coordinate 3,883,347, forward strand.
TTCTACTCATCCGCTCCCTGGTTCTTCCCTTCAGAAGACACGATTCAAGTATGACCCCCATACCGTCCTCCACATCCACCTACAGCAGATATGCATTCTATAAATCCAGGGCAGATCTCTATGAAATCTTTCTTGTCAAACAGCCAAAAGCTTTAGTTGTGTCAAAGGAGTTCTTGCTCACCGTCAGTGGGTCAACTAGGAGAGGATGCTGGCCGGACGCAATCTGCCTGCCAGTGAGGCAATCTCCCTTATCTGCCTGCTTGCACAGATATGGAACACACTGACAATGGTTGAGACTGCAAACTAATGGAATGAGATGCAATGTTTCAGGACGGTGTAATCCGCTGGGCCAGGCATCTCCTGCTAAAAGCCTTTCAGCGGGAACGTTTTCACTCACAGAGAATTACAAAGCTGGTGTCTAATGTCCCATATACTTCACTTGTTGTGCGACATCAAGTGAAATACAACCGGTGGCACAGTGAATATCCTTCAGAATCAGGGGTGTGGCAACACATGAATGTTTTAGGGAGAGGGATGGTCCAAGTGACCCGTTTTCATTTGGGGGCCTGAGGACATGTCCTGCTGGTCTCTGAGACTGGGACCTCCAGAGGCCCCAACACAAGCATCACAACAGAGAGAGACTGAAAGTGAGAGCTGGAGAGAAAGAGAGAGAGGGAGAGAGAGACACACACAGTGTTAAGACAGACAGAGAGATACTAGAATTCCCTAAATTAACCCAGAGACAAAAGAACATGCCATGGCAAAAGTACAAAGCATTTTCTTTCCCCAGTTCTGGCACAATTGTTTCATTTGTTTTTGTGTGCACTCAAATATAGGCCACTGGCTCACAGAGAGAAGGGGGAATTTGAATTATTTCTGACAGGATGCTCTGACAGAATCCTTGCTACCTGGTATAGCTCCCTACATAGGTATAAATACAATACTATCCATCTGTCAAAGCAACATACTGTGTTGGTGGGAGGATGTGCTGTCCAATCAACTTTCATGCAGTGCCACAAATTACCCTGGGGCCCCAGACCCAGAAATAGTATAAGAGCCCAAAGTGAATGGCCTGGAACTAGCGACAGCAGCAACTACATCACCCGCACGCTCTCTGAGCCTGAAGCATCCAATCTCAGGTGTGAGGTTGCACCTGTTCTCTCCTGGTTCACTCACTGCTTTGCTCAAATTAAAGTGATGTAGAAAGTGCCATCCTTTTTCAAATTAAAATACAAGATCACCTGGGGCAGGCACATAAAAGTACATTCTGACGTCCTTCGGTGAAAGGCCGTATTGGACAACTGTTGAGTTGAAATATATCAGTTTGGGGTTATTTGTTCTTTCATTTAACTTACCGCAGTTTTCTTCGTCACTATTGTCTGAACAGTCATCGTCATCGTCACACCTCCAAATTGTGGGTATACACCTTTTGTTGTTACACTGAAACTGTCCATCCTCACATTCCGTCTCTGTAGTTCCTAAAAGTGGATCAAAACAGTCGATGAGCACCCGAGTGACACCCCGCGCTCCTGCAACTGTCATTTGAAAATGACTGCCTAATTGATATGCAACATTATTCATCGTTATCAGCGGCACTTGGCCATTGTTTAGTGAAAACTATGGGCTGGAGGGATAAGAAAGCAACGAACCATATTAAGTCTTCTGCAATTGATCGTTTTGAATGCTGGCACCTATCGTCTATATTTTTTACATTGAGACAAAGGTGAAATTTATATCGGTTGTTCTATATGCACGTTACAGAATGCTGTCTCGGAGCCAATGAGCACATGCGAAGTACGCGCACGTTTTTCATCAATTTCTTCAGAAAATATAGAATACATAGCAAAAATAACATTGCGGCGACTTGGATATCACATGCTATATTTATGAAGTTTTTGTTCAATGAGTGTTCTTCTCCCACACATCGGTTTCACATAAACGCCTCCAGTTATCAAATGGTGCCTGCGTATCCCACAGAGCCTGAAACGTATATTATCATACAATGAATATAATTTTGGATATTGAAAATATAACCAACCTTTTGAGGAATGGAGTTTCAGGACTAATAAATGAAAGAGTAGGATTTTCCTTATATCCGTCCACATTTCTGAAGGAGGTGATGGAGCTCATCCACAAACAAAGCCTATCTGGAATCCGTTCCTCTAGCGATGTGACGGTGGTACTTCACCGACAGGGACCCCCCCCCTTGCCTACTAGCAACTTGTATCGGTGATGACGGCGTAGGGCGGTGATTACGCTAAATTTGTGGAATAGTAGAATAAATAAATAAAACTATGTAACGTGCTTGATTATTTCTTGGTGCCGCAAATGAAGAAGTTGAATGGCGAAGTGTAAGCGCATGTGTTCGTTGTGTGATGGGGGGAGAGAGAGAGAGACTGTGCGTGAAAGAGAGGGTTGGGGGCGAATGTCACTCACACAACCCATTGGATGCTGAATCAGTTTGTTCCTTTGAGAGAAGTGGTTTGGCAATTGAAAGTTAAATGAGGTTACAGGGTCAAACTGTATAGGCCTACCAGTGATAATGCATAGACCTGTTCACATGGGTAGCATATTTAGGGACTCGATACAATGACATTAGATTTAGATTCTGTTTAACCACTATCACACAATCATACAAATTGCACATACTGTTTGTAAGTGGCAATGAATACATATGGATTGATTGAAATATCAAAAAACACATTCAGCTAGTATTGTTGTGCCAAATGTTGAATTGGCATCACACATCAAAACAACATGGATTTGTTGATCTACAGAGAGGATTATTCGTTCGAAGAAACATTTCAGACTACATGGTTTCGGTTTAAGAATTTGTAATCCACCTGGTGGTAAGAGTTTACATTGCACTTGCCTAGCACAGGAGTTGACAATAAAATAAACACAATTGTTCAATGTAACAAAACAAAAGAAAGTCAGTATAAACCTTGCGATACAAGTGGCAAGAAATGTGATTTTGGGGTCAGTTGAGTCGCTGGCAGGAATGTCCACTTGGACGTTGGGTACAAAGTACACAGTTGGCTGTTTGGGCTGGGACTCCCCTCTACGCTGCCATGCTGTTTCTCTTTAACAACCCATTGTTAATAGGCTATGCACCAAACAATTATACAAAGTAATACTTCTTGTCTATATGCAAATTGTAAGTGGAACTGGAGGCTCCAGCATCCCTATGGCTGCGAGGAAATGACACTCATGAGCTGCTTGGTCTTGCCTAACACAATGTGCTTACAGGACTGTGAAGAGAAGAGTTCAACAATGGTCTTTACAATACGCCTTACAGCGCCCTGTGCCAAAATGAACGATGCTGTCAGTCAAATCTAGGCCACGACCACTGGTGACAGCATAATCAGTCATTTTAATGGAGATAAGCTGAAGCAGAACTGCACCCCCCCCCCCCCCTCTGCACACACACATCCTTAGCCAATCAAGGCAAGGCAATGAGAAGGTAGCATGTAGGCCTTTATACTGTACACAAGGCCCTGTTGTTACTGGTGGTGGACTGGGAAGGACTATTACTATTGTAGTTGGCTAACAAATATTGCATTTGTCGGTTAGCATGTTTTCATCCTTTCAAGGGCTTTAGGAAACTTGGTTGTGTCAAGGTAATATAGACGTCGTCTGGAATTCTCTGGGACCAGCTGCCATTACATAATCATACCCTTTCATGGTTACTCAAAATGGGAATCTATAAGCATAACCTTAAGTCCACAGAACACCAGACACAGTATCTCTCAGCTCTGGCTCCCGATCAGCCGGGAGTACCACGGTGAGCGGGTTAGGGAATCGGGCTAGTAATCTGAAGGTTGCCAGTTCGATTCCCGGCCATGCCAAATGACGTGTCCTTGGGCAAGTCACTTCACCCTACTTGCCTCGGGGGGAATGTCCCTGTACTTACTGTAAGTCGCTCTGGATAAGAGCGTCTGCTAAATGACTGGTTCACAACAACTGGCGAATGTTTGAGTTTTTATTACAAACACTTCAACCATATGTAATCTTCATTAGGAAGTGAAAGAAAAAACAGACAAACAAGGGGTTACTGATAGTCAAGAAAAACATGACAGATCCCTAGGCTACGTCATGTTACGCTACGTTAAAATAGAAGACAACAGCGTCAAGTGTAACACTTTTGAATATTGTGTCTTTTGATAAATATTTCTGTACTGAGAAACTGATGACAGCCAATGGTTGTGGGTGTGATGTTGAAGGGAGGAACAATTAGTTTACTGAAATCCCTTCACAGTTTTAGTGGGGAAAATTATCTGGATCAAATTTTGATCCCATCTGTACAAGATAACACAGACTAAATTGAGTTTTCAGCCTATTTTCTGAGGAGAGTGAATCATGACTAAATGAAAATGCATTCGGCACACAGAGGATTAGACAGGAGGCAAAACACATCAGAGTGTGTGTGTGTGTGTGTGTGTGTGTGCGTGTGTGTGTGTGTGTGTGTGTGTGTGTGTGTGTGTGAAAGACAGAGAGAAAGATATGTATATATATATATATATATATATATGACAGCAATGAAGAACTCATTGAAATCATAGCTAAATTGACAAGAAAGACTTAGAAGAAAAATAGAAGTGCAGAGTTTGATTTGTCTATAAGTGTGTGATCCCTTTCTTGGCACATTAAGGCTGAGGTGAGGTAGTGGACGGGGTAATCCTCTGTATGAATTCAACAATATGTGTGTGAAACAAGTCCCTCGTTAAAAGGACACCTCTCAAGACAGTGTTCCGTGTTTGAAAAGACTGGGGCGCATGGCTGGCCGGGGATGCTGTCTATGACACAGCCTGTCACTGTTGGGTAGCAATTAGTAACACTGTAACACTGTACCTGTCACACATTCACCAGTACATGTGCCATTCTGTATGGGAAAACCTACAATAAGCATCTTCCAACCCATGGATAGCATCATTATTTTACAATCCTGCCTGCTGATTAGGTGAGATATATAGCACTTCTCATCTGCACCAGACCATTATTATTCATAAACAGTAAATATGTCTTTGCTGATTGTGTTCTTTAGGGGGACACAATGTAAAGTGATTTAATTTGTAACTTGTATAACTGCATGCTCTTATGGGTCTTCCCTTTTGGCACTTGTTTAGTTTTTTCACAATGTATGCTTCATGTATTGGCTGCTTGTAATGTTTGGGACTACCTCTTTGTTATGATCAGTGACCTATGCTCTTTTGTAAAGCTCTCTCTTGGAAGTAATGTAAAGTATGCATCTGACATTCAAGACTAGAATTCCATTTTGAAGTGGAAACCTTGATATTGCCTGATGCTGTTCCTACAGTCTGTGGAGCACTAGGCAGCCAACTACATCTGAATGACAGTCATAATTCCCTATATCCAAGGCTACACAGCCACGCACTCACAGATGGAGGGCCTTGGCAGGTGGATAACAGGGCACCACTTGGTTAGTTTTTCTCTGAATATAGGCTATTGTTAATGATAGACATTAGAAATCAGGGTTTTATCAACATGCAAAGTGTTTAACATTTTCATGTTAAATATTAAACAAGGATTAGTATAGCCTCAAGTATTTACTAAGGCAGCAATGAATAGCAACCAGTGTTATTTTATTATTATTCTAATATGAGTAACCTTGCACCCAATTCTTGACAAACTTCCACGGTATGAGCATGGTTTCACACCAAAAAACAACAAGAAGGAAAGCTCTAGCCGGATTGCTGGAACAAGTGTCTAGGAACAATGTCTGTGATGCTCAAGTTTATAGGGGACAACTCTTAAAATCTTACCTATTGTACCTTTAATCAAATGAATATATATAGCCAATACAACCACAACAAGCCACCTTAAGTGACAACAGACACGTCAAGGTACTCTATCGTTCTGGTGTGGCACGAAGAAAATGAAAACGTGTTCATGTCTGTATTTGATGCTCGTGGGAATATTGTTTGTCAACTTTTCCCACGCCAAAATGTAACAAATTCTCTTATCACGTGTCCTCCTCGTGCTCTTTTAAAGATTATCGTCTGCACTATGATTGACAATGCCTTGCCTTCAGTGTTTCAACACCTGGTTGTAGCTAACACATCTGGGTTAGTGATTTGGGCAACGTACAACGACTGATGATAATCTAACTTTTATTAATACGTATCCTGCAATCATGGCAAATGTTTCCAACGCAAATTCGTCAAAAGGCCTTCCTCCGAAAAGAACGCGGAATCCGAAGTGCGCCAGATGCAGAAATCACGAATTCATCGTTTCACTGAAGGGACACGTGGGAAGGTGTCCTTTTACTCGGTGTATTTGCTGGAAATGTGCCCTTATAACTGAAAGAACAAAAATAATGGCTAAACAGCGGCGAATCAAGAAAAACCAACCTCTAACTGAGGATTCAGCAGAGAACGAGGCTTTGGAAAGGCCCAGTTTTGTCAACATTAGTGGGACAGTTGATGGAGCGTTAGGCCAAAAGGCAACAGCTAACGCATGTGTGTCACCAGATGGCAGAAACCTTGTGGAAACTGTCGTCAAGATTCCGCCGTGTAGGTTTGAAGAAGCAGTAGATAAAACCTATGCTGAGCTGGAAGTTCCTACACATGACATATCTGCCACAGAAGAACCATGGACCATTCGCGAGCCGCCCCAAAGAAAGCTACCCCATGGAGGAGCTGATCATAGCGCGGTGGACTGCAGGGATGGCGATGGGCGAGATAGCTATAATGCTCATATGCCTTGGAGTGGGTCCCAGCACGACGCGCCTTTCATGATAGGTGAGTGGATCGGTAACCATTCCTCAACAGTTTGGCTAACATTCTGCTTTAGGGTTAAGAAGCTGAAAGCAATGTTGTTGCAGCCATTCCAGTTACGTATGTGTAAGGTTGAGTGTCATTCCCATTTGTAGCAATTTCGCTTGAGAGCTAATGCTTTTGCTTGATTCCACTGCTGCGTCCCATTTTACCCCATTGCCATATGTCATTGTCGATGTAGCTCAGAGGGATATCTTCAGCGGTGAAATGATGGCATTGCCGATGCCATTGAGGTTCTACTCGCGCATCAACACCGGCTATGCTGCATGCCCGGCTATCTTGGTGAATATGCCGCCTCCACCGCCACAAGGGATTTTCAAGAGCGGTCATGGACAAATGGTGTTCCAACACTTCCCTCGTGCACCAGGAACCATTCATTACCATCCAGAACCTACACCAACCACTGGGAATACTTTGTCTGTAAGTGTCATAAACAGACAATGTAATTTGCATGAGCCGTTTGGCCCACTCCATTAATCATTTTGATGAGTCTTTGTACATTATGTTTATGTATTGGTTTTATTTCAGGAATACACAGTACCCTTCTTTTCCCCCTCTCCCCCCACCACCCGCTTAGAGGGCATCCATGAAGAGCTGTCCCCAAGGATGAATCCCCAGCCTGGTCCATCGGGGGGCAGGGATCATGGAGCAGGTAGGCCTCCGGTTGTGTCTACACACCCTCATCATTGCATCACAGGACAACAGTCACCTCATTCACTTCCTCTGTATTTGTAGGCTTGTACGGTACTGTCCACAGATATCCACTGATTGAGGATACCTTAGTTGATTCCAATATAGTTTTATTTGCATGTTGTTATTGACAGTTATGTTTTTCCTCCCATTCCAGATAGACTTGCCTTCGGGAGTCAAGGTTCACAGGGGAATTCTGTGGAAGATTACTCATCTCAAGAGAACATATGAAGACAATTTTTCAAGTTTTGGAGTCAGTGCCCTTATGTCCCCTTACCAGCATTATTGTAACAATGTAATTATTAAATTCAACTTAAAACTCACATTTCATTTATCACTTTGGAGACTGCCTTGTAGATCTAGCTACTGGGTTACAATTCATACTCAAACAGAATAAGAACCATTGGTTTAATGGACTCAATTATTCAACAATTTCCAAATTATTTAACAATTTTCAAAATCCAAATGATATCTTATCAAAAGAAAATTAAGCTATTGCTTTACAGTCCTGTAATTAAATCCAGAGTAAACTTGAAACATATGATTGATGCAGGCCTATAGCCTCCAGTAGGTCACAGAGGGTGGGGGGTCTGGTGGTTTGTTTGTTTGCTTATAACTACCCAACCCCCTCCATATTTCATGCTTTACATGTGAGTTCTATTTTGTATTCCCTCATCCATGCAGGGTACAAGTTTGTCCTGGCTAAGTTACTTTACTGTTGTTTATTACGGTTCAGTGGTGTGATCTGTTCTAGGTCTGTTTGAAAATTAAACTTTCATAGGAAAATATGCTGTTTAGTCTTGTGGATGAATTTTATATATAATGTCTCTTTTCATACGAGTAAAAGTATTCCTTGTTTCTATGTATTCACAATGCTGAAGTGGGTTAAGGTTGGCTGACTGAACAGGAGATTGTTCAATATTTAATCATTTTTATTATTAGATTATATTTTACATAGATTCCATAAATGTTCTTGCATCAGGTTAGATTTACTTCAAAATGGTCTTAGTGTAAATATCATTTTGTTCTTGTATACAAGTGTTTTAGAAAGACTTTTATTCAGAACATAAGTTTTAAATTGAATGTTTTATGTGAAAAATAAGCATATTAATTATATTAGGTCACACCTAGACAGAGAAGCATTACATTACACACCTGATTTAGAGGATTTTCAGGGAGATGTTGTTGACAGCCACATTCATCAAACACATTAAATATAGCAGGTGGGCGGATAAACCAATTACAACACTTATCAGTTCCTTTTAAATCAATATTATTGTTAAGTTATCTTGAAAATATATCTTAAAATGTCCACCCGTATGCAACCTCTAGTGTTGCTTTCTTCACCATGTTATTTGTGTACGATATATAAAACAAAATGATAGAAATTAGCAAACGAGGTCTTCTTTTAAAATGTGTGGTATTTGGCGCTATCTAGTGGCACCGCATGGCCATCATTTGGAGACATAATTTCACCAGCCGGGGACATTAGTTGCTACGGTTTTGGTTTGGCTTAATGTATTCTAGGCACCAAACCAAAACACATTCTGCAAAACATAATTCAAGCTCCAAGTGTTTGTGGAAAAAGGCAAGCAATACATTCAAAACGCCACTCCACTACTCAAAAGTTTAAAGCCTTCTAGTGTTCCAAGATTAATATGGATTGTTTTTTTTTGGAATTGTATTTTAAAGTACAACTACATAATGAAATAGCACTTTTGCATTGTTTAAGTAGCAGAATTCAAATAGTAAAGGCAAAACAATAAATATATAATATTTATAAAACACTGAATTAAATGTCTAATATCGTATAGTTCTAATAACCAGTACAGGAATCCTGAGCATGTCTAGTTAAAATACCTGAAGTGTGCACCACACTGGTAGTTTTCTGTAGTGCAACTGTCCATAGAGTCTTACTGTAGTTGGCTAAGAGTTATGTCTAGGACCTCCATAAGCACTTTCTTGAGCAATGTGCCATGACCAGTCTGTTACAAACGTCTACCATATAGACGGGTGTCATATAGAGGGTGGGAGACATTGTCCATGGTGGCCAGCAATTTGAAGTGTATTTGTCTATCCGCCTCTTCTGTTACTAACCAGGGTGATCCCCAGAACGGATACCCTCCTGATCAGTTCGTCTGATTCGTCCAAACCGTTTGCTTAATTTAAGTATCACTTCCTCACAATAGATGGCAGTGGTCAACAGTTGAGGTTGTATAGTCACAGACAGGGTGTGACGAAGAGCTGTTCCCAAATCCCGCAAACTCTCGCGAAAGATGCAAGCTTCATACTTCCCCGTGAACCTTTGCGATTTCTCTTTCTAGCCGGCGCCTGAGAATGGGTACGTGTTTTTGTGATCTGGCGAGAGAGAGAATCCATGTCCATCAGATGGTTTGCAAGAAGAATAGAATTATAATGGTTCGGCTTGTTCAAGATTTATTTTAGACAGATGTTATAATTGTGAACTTGTCAATAGATGCTCATAGCATCGGATTTTTATCAAATAATTTAAGTGATCGCTGATATGTTTCAAGATGGCTTCTCGCATGGTGTTCTTGCAGGCTGTCGTACCATACTGGTATTCGTGCCTTCATTGTTTAAAGCGCATGGTTATGACCTGTTAATTAGTACATTTTCGTCCTTTATGTGCCAATTCGTAATTGATTTAGTCAATTGTTGTGTCGGTAGATGCTACAGTAGTCTACCCAAGGTAGTACCTTGCTTGCTAGTGATGTTTCACCCTAGGCCTTGGGTGTTTGTCGTGGCTGCAATTCTTAATGCTTTCAAATCTCAGAATCGTTTTGGTGTAGGTGCAGGTTTTTAGCAGAAATGTTTTCTACCTTTCGTGTAGACTGAACCGTATTGATCACTTTGAATTAGCACAGTCTTAATTTGTGCGCTTGTAACATGCTTTGAAGCCACGGTAGCCATGTGCAGGGTTCTCTGGGTTGTAGCTAGCTAGAAGTGCTTGAGTGAAAATGATGATTCATAAGCTGAATCCGACTAAAGTATGCGGAAATCACCTTGGAGAACTGATAACTCAAGCACTTTTAAAGTTGAGGCCAGTATTCTTTGGTTGTCCACTTCTAACCTGACTACTCTGGGCTACAGGTATCTCGAGGGATAACTGGCACAAACGCCGCAAGACCGGCGGTAAACGCAAGCCTTACCACAAGAAAAGGAAGTATGAGCTTGGGCGTCCTGCTGCAAACACCAAGGTAATTATCCCGACATGATTTTTAATTGTTAAATGACTGTGTGGGTGATGAGAACGTGACCTTAGGTAACGTCCTTTTTGACCGTTTTGGTTCAAAGCTCTGGACCTACCAATGTTAGGCCTTGTCATAGTTACACTGACACACAACAATAAGCATTTCAAATGTTCCAGTGCCCATTGGTGGTAGTTCAGTCAGGACGATGCCAAAAGTCTGTTTCTTGCTTTTTAGATCGGAGCTCGCCGTATCCATACAGTGAGGGTCCGTGGTGGCAACAAGAAATACCGTGCTCTGAGGCTGGATGTCGGCAACTTCTCATGGGGCTCTGAATGTAAGTCTAATCTTGTGCTGGTCGATTACAGCAGTAATTATTTGACTTGGGAAATGCTCTTTCTATGATGATAACTTTGACCAGTTCTGCTACTGAGTGCAAGTGATGTTATTGTAGTCTCCTGAGAAAGATGTAGCCTAATATCCCCCTTCATGCTCGTTGGGATGATGGGTTGAGAACAAGGCTATAGGCTGTTAAATGCTCTTTGCATCTTTGCAGGCTGCACTCGCAAGACCAGGATCATTGATGTGGTCTACAATGCCTCCAACAACGAGCTGGTGAGAACCAAGACCCTGGTGAAGAACTGCATCCTTCTGGTTGACAGTCTTCCCTTCAGGCAGTGGTATGAGGCGCACTACGCCACTCCTCTGGGCCGCAAGAAGGGAGCCAAGCTGGTACGTAACCCTGTATAGAGACGCAAGTTAATGGCACAAAACAAATGCATCTACCTATGGTCTTTCTATGACGATAACCTTGTCCAGTTCTGCTACTGAATGGAAGTGATGATATTAGTGACCCTGAGAAAGACTTAAGGGTAGATGCTTTCAAAACTAAGGCTATTCTGTTGGCCACAGCAATTGGTGGCCACATAGAGGGCAATCTAAATTGATCTTAACATTTCAGGTTCATAACAGCGATATATTTGATAACTTTCCTTGCTGCGCCTGACACTATTGCAGGATTTGAATTGAATGTAATTGACCTTTCCAACCCCCTTGGTGTTTGACAGACTCCCGAAGAGGAGGAGGTCCTGAACAAGAAGAGGTCCAAGAAGATTCAGAAGAAGTTTGACGAGCGTAAAAAGACGTGCAAGATCAGCAGCCTCCTGGAGGAGCAGTTCCAGCAGGGCAAACTGCTCGGTGAGTCCCAGTCTGGATGTGGATGGAGTGGTTACCTCCCTGTTCATAGGGTTTGTTCCAGCATGTCCCTAAACTCTACTGCCCGTACTGGGTTCCTTGAGTAACCTTGGAGAGGGGCATCTGTTAAGACTGTTTGCAATCTTGTTATTGATGATGAAATCTTATCCAGTTCTGCTGCTGAATATCCTGCGATGAGACTTTTTATTTTTCTGAAATAACACATGCTAGGACCAGGTTGGTGTTTGTGTCTCGTTTTCAATCTTGAAAGTCATTGCTTGTTCCTCCTCTCCTGCAGCTTGTATTGCCTCCAGACCTGGCCAGTGTGGCAGGGCAGACGGATACATCCTGGAAGGCAAGGAGCTTGAGTTCTACTTGAGGAAGATCAAGGCCAAGAAAGGCAAATAGATGTACAGCTGTTTGATACTACGTCAATAAAACCCACACGTCCCAGAATTGCCTTCTGCCTCTTTATTGCAGTCATGCATTTTAGGTAACATGGAGCAACATTTTGTAGGTTTGGGTGTAGGCATTGTTTTGTGTTCATGCATGTTTGCTGTGACTGCACTGCCAAGTGACTGGGCAGCTGTCCTCATAGCTGTCCAATCTCATTCCAGTGCCAGATTAACCTCAATCAGCAGAAGGGCTGGGTCACTTAATGGCTCCTCTCTTTCGAAGACTGAGAACATTCCACCTGTAGTGACAAAATGATCATAATGCATAATGGATTTGTTTACTCAATAAAGGCTTAAGAAATAAGATCATGTGTACATTATTCTTTGCTGAATAACAAGGCCATCAAACTTGCAACTGCTGTTGCGCTGAACCGTCAGACGCTGAGTCCCTTGTGGTTGTAATTAAGTCATTCCCAGGATGTTTATGAATGACTGGATTTAATACAACAATGTCGGTGTGGTGCCATTTGTTACAAATGAATCAATTGCCTTGTAATTATCTTTTTTAGAGGACCTTATATTGCATTGGCCGGGTTTCCCAGATTCATTAAGAAGCACCTACGCTAAGAGCGTTGGCGTTAAGTGCTACTTAACGAATCTGGGAAACACGGCCATTATCAGTATGGAATCTAATAAACTACCATGTTAAAAATCCATGCCAGTGATGGTCACGAGGTATTATCAACACCTGTGGAGTGACAAACGAGACCTCATTGAGTATAGTAAGTCAATTAAGGTAATTCATCTTTAATGAACCTTTACAGTAATGCATAAATCTTGTGTGAAGTAAAATATAAAGCTCAGACATTTATAAGCAAGTATTATTATACACTAACTATACCTCCCCAAGTTAATCTCAATCATTTTACCTATACTATAATTTTACTTTAAGGGGTGAATAGAGTGGCACGTGGAGAGCACTTTAAATCAGTAGTACTGTGGCAATGTACACTTATTTAATGTATTCTAATCTGATATAATATATTGCAATATGGCCTAGAAATTTAATAAAATTAAGTGTTAAATATGACATTAGGTAAGGAAGTAGGGCAAAAGTCATCGTGCTAGTCATCGTGCTAGTCATGTGATGAAAACCGCTGTTGTGATTGGATACAAATCATTTTTTTGGGTGGTACAAAGGTGGTGGTAGATCTCAAGGATATTCGTAAGGGACGTTTGCGTCGAAATCATAACAATGCTTTTGAACAAGGTAACTCGATTTATAGACGACTTTAAGATACGGAAAAGGTATCTTTGGGTTTCAGTAATGTTTTGTTTTTTAACAATGCGAATTCTCGATCAACGTATTCTAGCTACTACGGTTAGATAGCTTTGTCTCCAGGCGCTTTGCCTGTTTTGTCATGACGCTGCTTGATATTGTAAAACTAAGGCAAATTCCAAATTCAGTTTTCTATTTGTTAGCATTAAATCATCATCATTCTTATCCAAAACGTGGTTGTAGGTTAGCTAAACCAGCTATAACACTTAATTAGTAAGGTCTTTGACGATTAGCTATGAGGTGGAGACTGAAGGGTTTACATACATTTCTTGCTCTAAAAAAAGGTCTCTATCGGGTTGCCTTGAGTGTGAATGCAGCCCAATACCTGCCTTTTTTTCTGTATATAACAAGATGCAAACTGAGATTCTTAGAACGAGTTTAGTCTGGCTGTTGATTTGCCCTCTTCTGTGCGACATGTTAACCCTAAAGGTTGTGAGAGCCGGGATTCAGACAGGAATCCGGCTTCAGAGCACAAGTGCTACAGCCAGCGCAAGGGCAGCTACCAGTCCTGTTACACAAGGAGGGTTCTGCTTTGGTGAGTAGAACACTTGGATGCATACAACACAAGTTATTTTTAGATTTTGAACGAGTTCCAGTGTCGCATCATGGCTGCTCCTGTCAACAGAGTTGACCGAACAACAGAAGGAGTTTCAGGAGTTGGCTCGCAAGTTCGCCCGGGAGGAGATTGTTCCAGCTGCAGCAGCATACGATAAAAGTGGTGAAGTGAGTGTGATTGGCAATTTTAGAGTAGGAATACATCTCCTGAAATTGTATCTTCCTTTTCAAGTGTCATGCTTACATTATATTTTCTATTTGAATCATTCACCAGAAACCTTTGACCAAAGCAATGTTAAAATGTCTTTCTTATGACCTTTTTCCATATAGTATCCCTTCCCCATCATTAAGCGAGCATGGGAGCTGGGTCTGATGAACTCTCACATTCCAGAAGATTGCGGTATGCCTTTGTCTCTGTCAGTGCAGGCACTGTGCTCGGCCCTTAGTATTAATAAATTATTTTTAACATTTGTCTCTTACTTTTTTTAGGTGGAATGGGTCTGTCTATTTTTGATTCTTGCCTTATCACAGAAGAGCTGGCCTATGGCTGCACTGGAGTCCAGACTGCCATAGAGGCCAACTCTCTGGGTGTAAGTTGTTGAAAGTATTGTCTTAGTGGAATGGTGAGGTTGCTTGATCTGTATTGATACCAACTTTGGATGGACGCACCAGTGATATTTGCCGTGTCATTTACATAGCAAATGCCAGTTATCATTGCTGGCAATGATGAACAGAGGAAGAAATACCTGGGAAGAATGACTGAGGAACCACTCATGTGTGTAAGTGTTTCCTTTGCTTACCATGTGACAGGTTAGGTTAATATGAACATTTTGATGTTTTTTATGTCACAAATCAGCAAAGGCTTGCAAACTCTGTCTTTCTGTCGACAGGCGTATGGTGTGACAGAGCCTGGGGCTGGCTCAGATGTTGCAGCCATCAAGACGCGTGCAGTGAAGATGGGGGATGAGTATGTTGTCAATGGACAGAAGATGTGGATCACCAATGGTGGCAAAGCTAACTGGTGAGTTGAGTTGCGCACTTTACATAGTCTTCAACCAACCAATCTGAGGCATTTTGGAAATGGAGGATCAACGTTGACACCCTCTTGTTTCAAAGGTACTTCCTCCTGGCCCGCACTGACTCCGATCCTAAATGCCCAGCCAGCAAGGCTTTCACAGGCTTCATTGTCGACGCAGACACTCCTGGAATCCTCGTTGGCAGGAAGGTAAGATTCTGTCAAGGAGCACCATTGGTACTAAAGTTAATACATTTTGATATGATGTAATGTGGTAATCCCCTTCTGGGTGGGTTTCTCTGTGTAGGAGCTGAACATGGGCCAGAGGTGCTCAGACACCAGGGGCATCACTTTTGAGGATGTGAGGATACCCAAGGAGAATGTCCTGATTGGAGAGGGAGCTGGCTTCAAGATCGCTATGGGGGCCTTTGATAAAACCCGTCCACCGGTAATTCACTCAAGAAGCAACTAGCAATCATGTTTTTGTTTGTGAAATGGTGGTCGTCTGATGGTGGTTGTTTATCGGGCAGGTTGCCGCAGGGGCCACAGGCCTAGCACAGAGGGCACTGGATGAGGCCACCAGGTACTCCCTCGAGAGGAAGACCTTTGGAAGATTAATCGCTGAGGTAAGAACATGCGTTAGCATTTCAAGCTAACAGATTTAGTTTTTTTTAGTTTGTAGTTCCTTCTCCACATTCTAGATGCATTTCCTTGATCTACTCTTCCTCTGACCACAGCACCAGGCGGTATCCTTCCTCCTGGCTGAGATGGCCATGAAGGTGGAGCTGGCTAGGATGGCCTATCAGAGGTCAGCCTGGGAGGTGGACTCGGGCCGCAGGAACACGTACTACGCCTCCATTGCCAAGGCCTACGCCGGAGACATCGCTAACCAGGTGGCTAGCGACGCCGTACAGGTGTTCGGCGGCAACGGATTCAACAGTGAATATCCAGTGGAGAAACTGATGAGAGATGCCAAGATTTACCAGGTTGGTAAACACTAGTTCTGTTAGCCTCTTCTGTTAATTGAGGAATCATTTGGGGCGCTATAACTTAATATTCTTTCATTTTCTTTCAGATCTACGAAGGAACCGCCCAGATTCAGAGACTAATCATTTCTCGTGAACACTTCGGGAGATTCAAGAAATGAGCTGGAAATGCTTTTGTCCTGTTCTTGCTGAAATGTTATGTCAGATATTTTATAGTCCCATGAGTGGAAATGATCAATTCAACTCAGGTACTCACAGTTAACCGAATGTTGGTTGCCTTGCATCTCATACTTTCTTGCCTTACTCACTTTAACAGTACGTTTAAGGCCAATTCCAAATATCAGTCATTGTGGCACAGCTCTGCTTGCACTGTCACATGATGTCTGCCAGCCTGGCTAGTGATTAATGTCCTAGTGTGTGAAGAACTGAAGACTAATGATCAAATAGGTGAAGTGGGCAAACCCTTTTTCCAACTGTTAAACCTACATACTATAAGATTTCAATTGAATAAACTTATATATATACTAAATTGGCTATTGCGTCATTTATTATATTGCAAGACTTGGATCTGTCATCAGTGGGGGGAAAAATGCTCTTGTTGTGCACTACGAGCCATTTAATGGGAAAAGTAAAGCCAGGCTCCCACGCGAGGTGTGCACGCAGTATTTATCATAACATGGATTGGTGTAATTCATTTGTGTCTAAAACGCTGCTACAATGCAGCATAAATAAATGATCAGCCTGTGCTCGCATGCTGACGTATCAGATGTTATGACGTAAATATTCTGCGACTCAGATGATGCGAGGATTTTAAGAATGGTAACCTCGATTCAGATACATTATCACGTTTATTTGCTTGAATATACCAATTTTACATATGCTACTGTGTTTACCATTGTATATGGTGGCCTTACTTCGGAGTATAACTGGAATTACTCTCGATCCAGGATGGAAACCAAGGAACACTTAGCCTCTAGCTAACTGCTGCTATCTGTATTGGTCTAAATCATTGGCTAATCAGCTTGCTAGCTCTCTTAGATACTTCTAGAATTACATTTTGTTCAAATATCTAAACAATAATTAGGATGATTACTGTTATCCACACCCATGTAGAACGATTATTGTTGTATTGACGACATAACATTATGGTATGTGTAACAGTTTCATTGCCATTGTCCACAATCCATAGCTCATTTAAGTTTGTCCTAACGGAGTTTTTGTTTTTTATTTTGTTCAGGGCACCCAAGTAAAAGATGTCGTTATCAAGGACGATGCCCCAAGTACACTCCTCTTGGATAAACATGCAGACTACATTGCTGCCTATGGCGCCAAAAAGGACGACTATGTATGTACTCATAGTCAGACATATTGGTCTGCTGAAAAATGTCTAGGCCAATCAACACCTCGGCATGTTGTAGTTAGAGGTAAAGTGTAATCTCCTCATTTTTTCTTGTTTCATTTAATTCACACAGGAGTACACCCTGTCAGAGTACCTGAGGATGAGTGGGATCTACTGGGGCCTGACAGTCATGGACCTGATGGATCAGCTCTCCAGGATGAACCGTGAGGAGATCACCGACTTCATCAAGTCTTGTCAACATGAGTGTGGAGGCCTCAGTGCCAGCATCGGGCACGACCCTCACCTGCTCTACACCCTCAGTGCTGTGCAGGTGACACAGTGTGAAATGTAGTTGTCCTTGATGTAATTTAGTTTTGAAGGAATACATGCTGCATAGCTTACATTGAAATGGAATCAGAAGTTATCCAACCCTACAGTTGAGTTGTTAATGTTCCCAATCATTTGTATGTTGGGATTATTTGTGCTTTTCTCATATGTGACATCTCCCTCAGATCTTGTCCCTGTATGATGATGTTAATGTGATTGACGTGGACAAGGTGGTAGACTATATCAGGGGACTGCAGCAAGAGGATGGGTCTTTCGCAGGCGACAAATGGGGTGAGATAGCCTTTGGTCTTGCAGTTACTGTAAAACTCTATAAACCCTGAAAATACTTGGTATGAATGTAAAGATGCTGCTATGAGGACTCCAGTTCTATGAAGGTATTATTGTTATGTTTTTCCTAAACGTGTTGTCTCTTTGCAGGTGAAATAGACACACGGTTTTCCTTTTGTGCGGTTGCGACGCTTGCATTACTGGTACGTGGACAAATAAGCATGTCAAATTGAATAGCGGAGCGCACATTCATTAAAGGCATACTACCAACAGATGCATCGGTAAATACAAACGTCTTATGATATTCTTTCTTATCAAGGGCAAGTTGGATGCCATCAATGTAGACAAAGCGGTGGAGTTTGTCCTGTCCTGTATGAACTTCGACGGAGGGTTCGGCTGTAGGCCTGGCTCAGAGTCTCACGCCGGCCAGGTACTCACAGTGTTATTCTCCCCCCCCCCCCCCCCCCCCCCCCTAACACATATCTGGCGGATGGGTTAACAATTTTCAGGCTTGTGACAATTTTTGTGAATTTTCTACTATTGTTTCTTCTGTTCCCTCCCTCAGATCTACTGCTGCACTGGCTTCCTGTCCCTCACGGGGCAGCTCCACCAGATTAACGCTGACCTGCTGGGCTGGTGGCTCTGTGAGAGACAACTACCATCCGGGGGCCTCAACGGTCGCCCTGAGAAGGCAAGTGCTCTGAAAAAGATGTTCTTCGTATTGTCTGAGAAGTTATGCCTTCGGAATGAATCCAAGTGTTGTGTACAACTAACCTACTTCCTTGTCTTGCTCTACTCAAGTTACCCGATGTGTGCTACTCGTGGTGGGTGCTGGCCTCGCTGAAGATCATAGGCAGAATCCACTGGATCGACAAATCCAAGCTGAGATCCTTCATTCTAGCCTGCCAAGATGATGAAACGGGCGGCTTTGCGGATCGACCAGGAGATATGGTGAGCTACAACCAGGAGATGCAGCCCTCCTGTCACGGCTCAGTGTTCTTTACCCCCCAAACATATCTCCCTCCGCCGTGACAGCATTCTGATATCTCTTTCCAGCTGCCATTCAAGCACCAACACAGCTGCCTGTGAGACACGCCTCAGCCTTTTCAATCCTAACCCGTCTGTCGCCCCTCCTTCTCAGGTGGACCCCTTCCACACGCTGTTTGGGGTGGCGGGGCTTTCCCTCATGGGCGATGAGCAGATCAAGCCTGTCAACCCCGTGCTGTGTATGCCTGAGGACGTTCTCCAGAGGATAGGCCTGCACCCGGACACCCTGACCTAGGCCCTCCTAGGCGCCGTCACGCTCACCCTCACCATGCACTCCTCCACCACACCCCAGCACTGCACACAGGCCACTGAGGGAAGGCCAGGCATGGCTGGAGGGCCATGGAGAGGTCACCACGCTGAGATAGGGATGAGATACTCTGATGCTTGAGACCGCGACGGTACTTGCAGGCTTTCTCTCTGGACTGGTGCGGACGGAAATGTACAATAGATCAGGTAAGGATGGGAAATAGATGTTGGAAACACAAGACCAGAGCGAAAGCCTGCAGTGCTGTGGACCAGAAGGACCCATATGCTTTACAGTGGTTGGCAGGCGTCACTTCACTGATACTGAAAGACAACCAATAAATTAGATACCCTTCATTTGTTGTTGATAAATTTGCTTAAAAGTGAATTCGTATGAAGCACCAAATCTTATCTTGTCCTTTGTTCGGTCACACCCACTTATTCATCTCTTGTCACCGTCAACTCACTACAGTGAACACCCAGCGGCCTGTACCATGTATGTTCTGATCATGTTTACACTAGCGCCTCTATTCTTCATCGAAAGCTGGACACATGATTGGTTCTCGAGGGTAGCAGAAGGAAACATGCAAACTTAATTTCCTGATTGTTGTTTCATTTTGGACATATATCGACACATATTTGAAGGTGTGGTTTTGGGGGGAGTCGATGATAACATCATTTTTTTTTTTGGACTAACTTTCTCATGTCACGTCTCTAATAATCAGGTACAAGATTATATTCTTGATCGCTGTCTGATAGGAATCGGCTGATTTCTGAGAGATTGTCTTTGTGATTAATGTAATATGCTCAATATTAATGTTTTATTGAAATGACATTGTCAGCTCTGTGCATTGTTGTTGCCCGACTGTTACCCACCTGTTTTATGTTTTGACACTTCTGCACGTTTCTGTTAGATTTACTGGGAGCAGGGAGCTATCATAACATTGTCCATCAAATACTCATCATATAAATACAGCATATTTATTTGCATGCAGTTTGGATACCTATTTATGTACTACAGAACTACTACCATCTTGTTAGGCAATAAATACAGATAATGTTTCCCGCAAAGTATATTTGTGTTTGTTGCTGTTTAAATTTCAAATACAGATTTGTGCGTTCATGAGACAGCAGCATGTAAGACAGTTTAGCTCTAACCACCACTAGATGGCAACATTACCACTCATGTCCCTTGTGGACCACTATAGTAGTCCACTGTATACAGGAGTATTACAAGTTTTGGTTAGGTGATACAATTATAGGCGTAGGTTTAAATTTATATGGGTTAGACACTGCCACACACACACTTTTATTACCAATATATTCAATGGCTGCCTTCTCAATTGTTACAATAAACTGTCCCGCCCACATTTGGAAACTTCTATGCCCCTGTATAGAGTATTATAGAGCTTATATGCAGAATTTGTTTGCGAATGTTACTACGGCAGCTACTTGCCTATCATACAACGGATCCTCATTGTTACTTCCAAGATGTCAGCACCAGACAGTCACACATCTCTTTTGCTATGACATGTCACACAAAAAGAAAAAACAAATCTTCTCTTCCATAATTGGATGTTCAGTTTTATAACCTGTTTCCCACATTAAACAAAGATGTATTTTCCGCCTTGACACCTCAGGGTCATGCCACCTCATCTACCTACTCCGGAATATTTTGTAGGATACAAAATACAAAATGGAAAAGTAAACAAGAAAATGTTTCAAAGGCTTCTATCTAATTATTTTTGTTCAGGCGACTGGAGAGCAGTAATCTGTGGGCTCCTGGCATCTGGGCAGGGACAATCACGCTGGTTGTTAGGCTACAGAGAAACCCCACAGGCTCTCATTAGTGTGGGCCTGAGAGAGAGACATGGGAGGCTCTGGGAGCCAGAGAAAGGGAGGAATGAGAGCCTTAGAGAGTCATGTCTCACTTCTTAGACTCTCACTGCCATCAGTCCTGTTTCCTGAGAAACGCCCAGATTGTGTTCCCCCCTCAGTCTTACCACCCTGTCTTTCATCAGTATTAGATGTAGATACTCAGTATTAACAGCTGCCCAAATAGCTGAATAGATATTGAAATGCATTCATTTAGGGACTATTGTTCTATTATTATTCCCAAACATGTGCTAGAATGATAGATCATCATGAAATGGTTGCAAAGGTAGACCGTGTAGTCTAGTTCTTGTAAAGGTAACTGTTTACTGTGTGTTTTGATGTTCACATCAGTGCTTTGGGCTGACTCATTCCCTTATGATATTTGCAGTAGCCAGGAGGGCAATGTGTATGTTACAATGACAGACTTGTTTCTGCTTCTTATTTGCCAAATGGCCCATAGTCCAGCCTGGGTCTGCCAGTGTGAAACCTGTTTAAGTGATCTCACTGATCGGCATTGCAATCAAGCCATTCCTCTGCTAGAGCATCCTTGAATTATCAGGTGTATTTGGACCAAATTCCTGGACTTGGTTAGATCTACAGTATCTGACTGATGCACCGGTCAGACCTTGAAAATGTGTGCAGTCAGTCAATCCTGAGGTTTGCAACATCTAACCACAGCTTCTGTCACATTCGTTTCGATGTGCGTTCAATAGATCCCACATCCCATCTGCTCAGATGCTTTATTGACAGATGCATAGTCAGCAGAGTGCGACCCCCCTTTCAACCGGTTTCAAACCCAGTTCAGGTGCCGTGGGCTAGAGGAGTTGGAGGCTGTGCTATGTTCAGTTCTCCAGGTTGAGGTAGTTGCGGAGAGGCACGGGCAGAGGCAGGGCCCTGATGCCGTCGGGGAGCCGGCCCCTCTGCAGCAGGCAGGCCCTCACTGCCACCCTGCACAGGTGGCTCAGCTCACACGGCTCCTGGTAGCGCGTCAGGGGGATGTGCTTCTTCCAGTCTGGGATCAGGGCCTTGCGCCCGTACACCACCTGCATCTGGGACGTCAGCCATGTCAGGAAGTCTGGCCAAGTGAAGGACTGCTGAAAGACTTCTTTCTCATTTGCATACTATTCATTTTGCGATGGAATACATTTGCTTGCGACAATTCTTTAGGCGATAAATACATTCAATGTTTCCCCTTAAAGTGTATTTGTGTTTGTTCTTTCAACTTTGAAATCAGATGCCGTAAAATAAACCCTAACCGAAGGAGGTCCACTGCGAATGATGATGAATACAGAATGCAACTTGACTTACCTCAATGTCTGCCACGCAGACATAAGTGACCACCCGGAAGCACAGCTCCATACAGTCCTCCAGCTCTGTGGTGACTGTGGTGTGGCATCTCTCATCCAACACTTCCAGGCGTGGTGGGTTGAACAGGATGGAGATGATGACATAAGTGGGTCGCCGCTCGCGCTCCAGCATACCGTACTGCAGTAGAACCTTCAGCACGTCATACTGGCGGTTCTGCGCCACGAACATGAGGGGAGTCACACCACCCACTGTACTGGGGCTGTAAATGGGCGTGAAGCGCCTATGAAGAATTTAGGTTAAAGATTTAGCTTTCATGTTAGAGTTTATGATTAGAAGATAACCGAAGAGCAATGATCTGTTTTGTGATACCTCCATGCAATGGCCAGGTTGTTTGTCTGGTCCTGAAGATACGGTGACGTCCTCTCCATCAATTTCCTGACTATTTCCGCGCTGCCTCTACGCGCGAAGACCCAGTGGAGGATGGTGTTGGTGCACACGTTTATGAATTCCATGTAGAACTCGGGATCCAACCGGGCATGTGCGGTTTTGGCGAAATTGATGAAATCTACTATGAATGAATCAAATTCCTCTGATGTTGCATTGCGCAAGATTGTTCCCAAAGTTTTATAGATGCGAGGCTCATATGTTTCTTGGCCCCATTGTCCGGGAAACCTGTAAAGTGGTTTCCGAATTACGCGCGCAACCAAATTGAGAAAAACGTTGTTATTGTGATGATTATCGTCTTCACTGTCCGACATTGTTGTGGTCGGACAGACCGTTTCACGTTTCTGCCATGCTTTGGCAAAAGTTTTGGAATAACATTGTTACCATTGTTACATTGGCAAAACTAACACGTAATGAAGAACGTTCAAACTGTGCGCACTATGACCCATACTATGAAGCGTTCTGTTGCATTTAAATAGGTATAAAAGGTCAATCTGTAAGAATTAGTAGTTCAATATAGGTCTATAACTATTTAACAATGAAAATAAATGTATTGTCTAACGGGCCTTTAATTCAATAAATGTCTACCTTCTTTCGATAAAAACATTAACTTTTTCATGTAAAGCTTGTCGTTTTTCCTTTTCTAGAAACATTCTCTGGGGTATATTGTACTCATGGATGAGCGCTTTCAGACCCTCTTGGATTACAGTCTTCGACATTGCTTCTTTGAGGGGGGTGCAACGACTGGTGCCAACAATAGGACTTGTCATTGGCACCCCTAAGAACAACTTAGAAGAGTATTTCTCCACATTCCACCTGGTCGCACTGTCGTATTTCAACGGCACTGCTGATTTGGAATGAACTTCATTGGAAATAGATAGGTTTGAGAAATCAGTTAATTTATGACATTTCTGTATCACAGGCAGGTCTACGCTGAATGATCGCTTGGTGTCCGAGTGTGTAAAAGACGAGGTCGAAGAGGAAACGTTAAAACCAACTGTACCATCTGCCAAAGTGTTCCCACGCGCTCCTCTTGAACTGGCCCCTGTCCATAGCCTCATGTTTACATTTCCCGTAGTTTGGTTGAGACCCATGCTTGAGTGTGTGTTTACCACTGTCATTTGGTGGCAATACCCACTAATTGTTTCTATATTCCTCAATGTCGTCTTGATGTCTCGTATTCTCCTGTTGATCAAATACATGGAACGGTAGTGATCTTTCTCCAGTAACTGCCTTTCACTTGTGTATCTTTTTATTTCAAAGCCATTTCTTTCGTGCGCCCTCATCAGAGTATCGATTCTTGCGTTGCTGTCTTTGCTCCAGTGACTCATGTTTGCAACCTGACAAGCCCTGAACTCCTAATGAGCAGGCGAGGCAGGGGCGAACTGTTCCATGTCGGGTTTACGGTTTACCTCGTGGGGTTTACCTCACGGGGGCTGCCAGGTACTCAAAAAACACCAAGAGACATTAGAAAACTTTGAATAAAAAAAAATCATCATTTTTACATGAATTATGTGGGATGCATGTTGTTTAGCAACTAAAACTGTAATTCCATATTTTAAAATGCGCTCGAATAGCTTGAACATTGTTAAAAATGTTGAGCTGTGGTTGCTATAGCCTACGCAAGCACGCCGTATCCCACGATCATACTATATACCACTATTAAATCAACAGTGGTCCATGGGTGTGGCACGGCATTAGGAGCAGCACTGTATAAAAGGATAGTGTGCCTTCTTCGTCATTTTAGACTTACCCCAAATAACTTTTAATTATGTTTACGATTACTGATGTTCAGATGTGGACTTGGCTTTGAAAAAGAAGTAAGCATCATGAGTGAGAATTCACCAGGGGGCAGTAAAACACAAACTTTCATCATCTATGTTAGCAGCCAACCAAGATGTTGCCTCCCCTAGTTTCAAGGCTGCTGGAGAGAGTACCGTTTCAGTTCTACGGCATTTTGTTGCTTCTTCCATGATCAAGTGTGCCTGCGATCGTTATCGTTTTAGGCCTCAAAGCACGAATGCGATTTAAAGATGACATTTTAAACAGTTTTGTTCAGATATAGCATATTTCCATAGGCTGATTGATTATTCTACATTTATTTTTATCATTTCGATTCTGATTGCTTGAAAATAATAAAATATTTGATACTGTTTTTCCCCTCTCTCCTTCAATGGGTCAAATTCTTGTTATCAAGTGTCTTCATTTAAATGTGCATTATGGTTTCAAACCTCTACTACACAGCCTCAGATTATCAAGTTTGTGTTTTATATAACAGATTGCACTTAAAGTTTTCCTTTTCATCTTCAATAGGGCACAGATATTTTATAACACACCATCATGCCAACAACTGGTATTCAATCGGTTAAACAAAGTCTTTAATATATTTCAGTATCAAATCAAATGTATTTGTATAGCCCTTTTTACACGCAAGCATGTCACAGAGGGCTTCACATACGCCCGTACTGCCCCTTAACCAGCATGCTGTACTATGTATTACCTAATACAACTGAATAGGGGACATTGATTAAAGAGAAATTGATGGATGAAATAAGCAATCCATTGTCCTTTGTAAGGGTTTGTCTGTTGCAGTGCTGGTAACATCAGTGGCTCCACTGTATTCCTGCAAGTGTACGGTCTACATCATAGCAGCAGAGATCTGAGGCACGGCTTTCTCTCTCTATTCCTCTCACCCCTCTTCAGTTCATCCATTTATCTTTCCTCAAATCTACACCTTATCTCTCTCATGTAAACAGATTCTATCAAGCCTTTGTACCGCAGGACTTGGAGGCATCACCTCAGAACTTCCATCAGGGCCATTGTCTGTGTCTGTCAGCAGGGGGGGAGTTTCAGATGGCCAGATCCTCTCACTGCACCAGCCCAGCCCTGGGAACCAGCTCTGTAAACCATCAGGCACTGGGCGGTACAGTGCTTACAGTAAATAAACAGAAATATTTTCCAATGTCACTTATTGATGACACATATCTACAGTACATATAGATAAGCACTCTCTTTTTTTAAGGTATTTGTGCAAGGATGTCAAAGCAAGGCACTAACAGTGTGAAAGTGGATCGAACGTTGGCATGGGCAACTGGTGCGACTGTCACCACACCTTGTAAGCTGAACCCTTTGGCGCGTATGTGATGTCAGACTGAACCTGAAGACAGAGGCTGAAGTCCTCTTTTATCTCTGTAGAATCGTGTTTCCTTTCTCAGCCTTTCTGTGGTGAAAGTCTGTGTATCACACCAGACCAGATAGCAGTGGACTGTTCTCCCTTTAGCAATCATTTAATTGGGATAAGGGTTAGAATCACATTGATGTTCTTTTTATATACAAAGAACAATGAGCGTGGATGGGATTCATCCATTTGACTTACAGGACTGCAGACTGTGTTGGGCACCACAGCTTCTGAAATATGATTAAAACTCAAAAACGATCAGATGGATTCCATGGGTATTTTTCAATGGGTAGGCTCTTAGCCTCCATTGTATCAGATCATGATCTATTCATGTATTACTTAGCAGCCGTTTGGTCAACCTGATACCTGCAAATCCTCTCTGCATTCTGTTTTTGTAAGGGGTGGGGTGGAAACCTGAACATGAGTGCTAATACATATACATCATTATTTACAGCCAGTCCTCTGCATGTTCAGATTTTTCCTTGGGCAGGGAAATGAAAGCATTATGTTCATGTTTTCAAGAAAATCATGCTATATATTTTTTTGTTTACACCTGTGAACCAGAGTGACAGCACACTAAATTGCTATTTACTCTGGTTGTCAAGCCGTCCACCAGAGGCACGCTGCAGCTGAACTCAATTACTGCTGCCATACATACAGAGGAAACCCATAGCCTGCTTTTAAATAACAGGAGTGAATAGAATCCAGACTTGTTTGGCTGCTCTGTGACCTTAGTGGTTTTGATTAAAGTGTAGGAGACTACATGAGGGAATTCGATTTCTTTTTGTGAGCAGTTAGGAACCGAGGAACAGGAAAAAGGCCATAAACATACACAGCCTATTTATTACATAGTTCACAATGTAATTTAGGTTTTGGTCTATCAAGTGTGTTTTCCACCCAATACTAGAACAACACTATCCCCTACTTTTAAGAAACCTTTAGATCCAGCTACAATAATTATCATGAAGTAAATGCCTTAACACACTTCTGATAGACTAGGATTATCCAGACCTACTGCTGTGCTTGGCCTGGTTGGCTCACAACAGTCAAGAATCAGCCGTGGTCACATGACTCAGGAGGCGGTACTGCTATGTTCAGCGACCAGTAGCAGTGAACGTCAATCAGAACTCCATGGAAAATGCAACGGGAACACGAATAACGGTACGCTACAATTTTATGGTGATGATAACCGCGTTTACGCCGAATAGGCTATGTGTGCCGTGTACGAATAGATGCACATAGCAGCAGAAACACGAGAGGTGTTTGCGAAACGCTACGAAAACGAGCGGTCCACCATTGTCTGGATAGAATTTAGGATGGCCTGGATGTGGAAGGTAAGTCTGGGTTCATAGGCAATGTGCCAAAATACGCTATCAATTATGTGTACCAACAAGGTACTAGCGTAGCCTACACTATGTTTATGTTTATCATTGAATGTATCCTCAAGTCACATGCTGTGTCTACCGTCATATATACCCCTCTAATGAACGTTCAATAATAGTCAATGTGAGGCGCGTCTGTACGTTTGGCTAGCTACCTTTTGTGGTTCCCTTGTTAAACCAGACCATTCTTCGCTAAGGGAATACGGGTTTATTAATTGGGAGGCCATACGTGTGACGTTGTTGGCCACTTTCCATCTTTCGAGTTATTCACCAAGTAGCATTGTGCTCATTGAATGGTCTATTACTTTCGTGCGCGTGGAATGCCGGCCAAAAACCTGATGTGATCATGCAAAATCAACTCATTGATAAAAAGTTTTGTTGTCAGTCATGCAGAACTTGCTTTCAGAAAACCAAGTGACGCATAGCTCAGTGATCTACCTAACAACGGCAATCATACAAGGCCGTAATCATAATACATATTACATCCCCCCAATATTCAAATCTGGTCAAAATGTCCCCCCCAATATATTGATATAAAAATATAAATGTGATACGTTACGACAGGCAACCACGCACGCTGTCCGAAATTATCACAACAAATGTAATTCGTCCCCCCCAATGTTGACTCCATGGCTACGGCCTTGCATCAATACCATTGACGGCAGTGTCTGCAAAGTCTTCATTGCAACTCAATACAGAGAACAAACTTTGGAGTTGCATTCAACAAATCCCCAATAGTTAACTGCATCAGGAGCCAATCTTAGCGAAATATATTTCTGGGAAGAGTTGACATGGTGAAGTCTGGTACAATTGTTTGCTTGTTTTTCATTCAGCTCATCCATTACAACTGTGAGTGAATATGAATGTTCTTGTCTCACAGAACTGTACATGGGGCAATTTTTTGTTAGCTTTAACCCCTTCACAACATCAATGCCCCAATAAATTAGCTACTCATCTTTTAGTAACTAGCTATTAATACTGCTTACAACATACCTACCCAGATATCCAGAGTCTTAAATCAGTTTAAATCAATTGTGAGGTGAATTTTTGAGTGCTATAGTGAGGGCTTCCTGTTCCAGACACTTCCTGTGGGCTTTCTATATTTTCCTCCTTTATGTTTCAGCAGAGTGAGCTAATTGTTCAAGAATGACCCGGTCCAGTATTGAAGACTGTCTAATTTATCAATGTTAGTAAGAGTCAACAACAATTGTCAAATCATTGACAAATACCACATTACCAGGTTTTTTGGAGTAGATTGTCGAGACAGAAGATTTAAGCATGATCTACTTTACTTGAATAATTTTGCAATAGCCACAAACCAGATGTCACACTATACATTAATGTTTTCTTGGAAACGTTACCCTACTAGTAGCTTATGCATTTGAAACATCAATAATGAATGCCATCAGATGAGCTAATCAGTTTTAAATAAATTGTGATTACGTAAACATTTAGAGATGACAGCAGTTTGATTTAATTTCATCCATGTTATTACAAGACACTGACAACAACCAGTCACAATCTTGGGGAATTTGTCCCATTTTATACATTTCCTCTTAAAACCTTATTTAGCCAACATGTTAACACTAAGCGTGTGTCTGCTTTGTCATGCTAATGTAACCTACATCTGCCTTCACTCAACCTGGGCCAGATGGGGCAGGATAGGCTAGCTCAGCTACCAGTATCCCAGGGAGATCACCTTCTCCTCAGCCCGGTACACTTGCTCAGGGGCCAGTCCAACTAAAGTTAGTTAAGGGAAACATATTGAAGCAACAGGGTGTTATAATCGAAATAGACCCAAATTGACATGAAACAAAATAAAAATATTTGTCTAAATGAGTAAACAAAGACATCTCCAGATGCCACAATAAAGGTTATTTATATATCAAGTTTATGTTAGCATAGGGTTATGGGATGAGAGTGAGGATCATTCGACCGGTCGGCCTAAGTTCTTATTTTAACTACCAGACCAATCTGTTTCAGTGCTGGCTCCACAGATGCAGTTGAGACCAAGACTGCAGGGGATTAGGTCACACCATAGGGG
Source organism: Hypomesus transpacificus (assembly GCF_021917145.1). Taxonomy (NCBI): domain Eukaryota; kingdom Metazoa; phylum Chordata; class Actinopteri; order Osmeriformes; family Osmeridae; genus Hypomesus; species Hypomesus transpacificus. The sequence continues at coordinate 3,913,002 of NC_061069.1, forward strand.
GATTAACTGTGACCTCTCAACACTCCACTCTCCAATAAGACTTTAGATCCCAACTGCCATAAAAGGAGAGTGCCAGGCAGTTCATCAACACAATCTTTTGTTCCCCATAGGAGCCAAGATGGCAGATCCTCTGAGATTGGACATGATCTCCCTTGATACCTTTCTGGTTGTGGAAGGGAGTATCATCTTGAGACAGAGGAAGATACCCGAGGGGTTCTTGTCAAAGCTACTGTTGTTAAACTAAGCTGAAGGAAATGGGTAGATGTGACCTGTTGTCCAGTAAAGTGTGACTTGAAGAAAACAGTTGGCATTGAACTAGCTACATTTGATAAATAATCATGTTGCTTTAGTAATATGCTTACTGTTGACATGGGTACCAGTCACCATTTCCAGACTGTCGGATTTAGATTTTTGAGTAATCTGTTGTCTGGAGTGCTTGGTAGACTGTCTGACAGGGAGTAGATTTAGAGGATACAGGGATTGTAGTTGTCTCTTAGATCGTAGATCCCAAGACAGTAGATCCTAGACGATTTAATGTTTGTCCGTAAACATTGGTGATCCCTTCCAAGACGTCTTTTCATAGAAGCAGACGAGTCCTTTCAACAGGATTTACTGAGTAATTCACAGCTGGATTAGGGAAGTTCCTAGCAAATCATATTGGCACATTTGGCTTTGAACATGGGGCAGTCGGGAGCTTACAAAGAAGGAGGTGGCAGTGGAGACTTTACATCTTTAATGCGGATACCTCCTGCAGGTCCTGGCACAGAGGACGACACAGCCTCTGTAATTCCTGTGTTGGGGTTTTCCCATCCTAATCAGCAGTCACACAGGCTGTGAGGTAGTAGAATCCCACGGGCCGGCTCCCCGGGTGATGACTGATCTCTGGTACCGTGCGGCGTGTCCTGTCCTCACCACGCTCTGCCCTTGAATCAAGCCCGCGAACAGGCTGAAAAATCGGAGTAATTGCATTAGTGTTGTAGTAACCACAAGCCCCTGGGCCTTGGCTAGGGTAATAGCTCCATCGAGACTGGCTTTTTTACTGCCTTGTCATCTTCTGTGTTTTAAATAATGAGTTCAGTTGGGTGATTCACAGAGGTTTTGTATACTTTGTCCCGTACATGCTGCGATCCTGACTTCAAAAATGACACATGGTAGAATAAGACACATAGACAGAGAGAAATGAATGAGAGAGATAACTTAATGGTAGCCTAGGTCTTAGTATGAATTGAGTGGGTGTCACAGAGCCCTTCCCTAGGTACACAGGTCCATAGGTCTACCCTATGGTTATTGCACTACAAGGGAGGCTAATGGCAGCATGGCTTGGGTTTGGCTGTTTTAGCCTGGTGCTCTGAGAAGTTTAGTTTTAAATTACTTCTATTTGAGCGGGGATCTTTATTGAAAATGAGTTAGCCTGAACTCCTTGCTTTTATTTACAATAGCATCTCAAAGTTGAATTGCCTGACTCATTATGGAAAAGAGACCACCCTGCATGTGTTCATTTCATTCCTGTCGTTAGGACTCAAGTTCACACTGAGATCCTTGTTTTAATCATAGTGCAGTTTTTTCAGTCTCTAGTTTGTCTTTGCAGATTTTCATATTCAGCTTATATTGATTTTGCAGTGCAGGTGGATGTGGGTGTTGTTGTTGTGTACTGCAGCTGCTGGCCCTCCTCTTGGGGACAGGGGGCTCATCTCCCTCCTCCGTCACCAGCAGCACTGCAAAGGTTCAGTGAGTTGACTTTCACATTCATTGTTGTTATGACCAATATGGCCACCTGTAAATCTGCCAGAAGGCCTCACAGATGTTACAGACATCCCAACGTGCAGAGACTCATTTCTGGGAGGTGTCAACCAGCACTCAATCAGCACGTACACCCCATCCCCGCCGCCCCCCCCCCCCCCCCCCCCCCCCCCCCCCCCCCCCCCCCCCCCCCCCCCGGGCCCACCCCCATCCCCCGGGATGCTATCAGGACGTGCAATATGCACCTGTCTCTACCAGAAATTACCATTGGACAGTCTCTCGCTCGCTCTAAATACTAAATCCCCGATTACCGGGAGATCGTATAGCATTTGCGGGCGTCAGGGAGCCGCTATTGAAAGACCGGGAGACTCCCAGAACATCCGGGAGACTTGGGATGTCTGGATGTTACCGTCAGACTTGGAGTGCTCAGGAGTACAACTGATCCAGTAAAGTCATTTATAGCCGTTTTAAAATTGAGAGATGATGGAAGTGTCCATGATTCTGTGGGAGTTTGTGTTTGGTCCGCTCTCTTTCGCTGATTCCAAAGTCTGCTTTCCTGTCTGGAAAGTCTGGCCTATGGTGTAATTATATTTGGCCCACAAGATAATATCAAATTTCCATTTGAGCTGACCTGCCGGTAACGCAGTGGTGGCCTTCAGGGCCAGCAAGGCCTTGTCTGTTAGCCTAAACACTATCAGAATCACTGACTTATGTTTTAGTATAATATATTATACCGCCACTACGGTAACGCATGCATCGCTAATACTACAAATCCCAGAATGCTCTGCTAGTGCATTGGGGCATCAAGACCTGCAAGCATCCCTTCCTCTGTTTTCATTAATTCGCAAACTCATGCTACCAGTCACCACGGGCAGATGTCAGACACCCCTCCCAAAAAACGGCCAAACGGAAGACGGAAAACAGGAGCTTTCTACACAGGTGGGAGACAGAATATCTGTTCACCACCGTAAAGGACTGACCTGTTTGTCTTGAGTGCGGAGCCAACGTGGCTGTAACGAAAATATATAACACTAGAAGACACTATGAAACGAAACACCACGGCAAGTACAAGGACCTGGACATAAAGCAGAAGCGCCAGAAGGTAGAGGAGATGAAAAGATGAAAAGGAAGTTTGGTTTCATGACAGACTATGTTCACAAAGGCCACATCACAAAGTGAAGCTGCTGTAAAGGATAGCTTTATTGTGGCAGCTGCAGAGATTGGGACTTTGTCCTAGTTTTTAATTTCGGCCCAATGTGTATCTGAGTTTGACACCCCTGCTCTAGAACATTCATCCTCCTTTTTGGCCGGATGAACATTTAGACTGTTTTGTCTCCCATTTGTACTTCCTAAATGCAATTTACGTAACCCAGTTAAACATTTGAAAAAAATATTGGACATATTTTCTTTATCAAGGATACCAAAATAGTTTTCTTTTGTGAAGTTTATGCTTTGACTTTCATTTGACTTAATAGTTGTGGTGTAGTGGCTACAGTGAAGGTCCTCTGGCAGTCTTTATTATTCTACGGCCTGTGTAATGATTTGTTCTTATTGCTGTTGCTTAGCTTGAGCAACACTGAAATCTAAAAAAGCATTGACTACACATGGGCTTTGGTTCCTCCCAGAAGGGAAGTCCCCTTGGGATGTACATAATGTACAAAAAACAATATCTGTATAGCATCATATGAATATTTTGTTTGATATTTTTGTAAGTTTTGTCACCTGTTAGATATTTTGTTGTTCATGGAATTAGACTGGTACTCACAGTAGATGTTATTCAGATTCTTTGTGACCAGTGACAGTGTGTTCTTAAGAAGCCCATTCTGCCAAAGAATTCTGCCAAAGATCACTCTTGTCTGAATAACAATATATTATTTTGTTCCTTTTACCTGGTTTTGGTCTCAGTGTGCTCAACATTAGCCTTGACCCCTTCATAGCTCTCTCAGTTTGAAGGAGGATAATCTCTGTTATCACTGGCCGTGCTGGTGTCAGGACTGATAAGCAGCGGGCACTATCGAGTAGTCCTGGTTGGGAGGTTCAGGCAGGAAACACCAGATACTAAATGTCAGCAATCTTGCATTCTCATCAGACCAACCGAAATGGACTTCTACTGATCGATCGCATTTTTTTTCTCTCAGCCAGACCTCCCCATAGCCTGGCTCCGCCCTACGTACTTACGCTCAATATTCATTTTCCTTCAGTACGTCTCTGTACAAATGAAATATATGAGAGTCTGGTAGGACCACGCTAACCTCCCCACTGCCTTTGGCCTCAAATTGTGAATGCCCGGTACTTTGTGTTTATCTCTCCGAGATGTTCAATTTAAGCGAGGTTTGTTTTTACTATGCCCTAGACCAGGGGTACTCAATTAGAAACCCTAAAGGTCCACTCACCAAATTATCATTCAGTCCAGGGTCCCGAACAGTGATGGTTTATTGTTCTGGCCCTTACAAATTGAAAACTCACTTGGATCATGACTAAATTAGAATGTTGATTTTCGCTTCGTTCCAAATTGTATTGCGTCCGGGTCCAGATCTGGACCGGAGTCTGCCTATTGCAGGGGTGGGCAATACATGTTTACAAGAGGCCACATGAGAAACCAGAAATGTGTTGGAGGGCCGCACCAACGATAACTTGAACTTAATTCAAGAGTCAACTCACTACTCATTTTCTCCCATTATAAAAATCAGTAGGCTTATATTATATATTTTGATTAGCTGCTACTTGTTATCAGAAGAATAAGGATATTCAGTAAATATTTATATAAATATATGAAATTGTGGTGTAGGTCAAATAGGAAAATACTCATATAGAAGTTATAAACACTAAAAACAAATATTAAAAAACATCATTACATCAGTGTTTAATTGTAACTAGTTAATCTTCACAAACACTGAAAATGTGTTTTTGCAGTATAAGATATACCTTTATTTGTCCCATAATAGGGACATTCGGGCATTGCAGCAGCAAAGTGGACAGAAGTATTCTTACAATTTACAAAGTAAGTGAGTAAGGGAGTCAGGTGGCTGAGCGGTTAGGGAATCGGGCTAGTAATCAGAAGGTTGCTTGTTCGATTCCCAGACCGTGCAAAATTATGTTATGCCCTTGGGCAAGGCACTTCACCCAACTTGCCTCGGGGGAATGTCCCTGTACTTACTGTAAGTCGCTCTAGAAAAGAGCGTCTGCTAAATTACTAAATGTAAGTTCGAGATATTATAAAAAATATATAAAAAAGGTAACACCAGTTGCATATCGAGACCAAATATAAATATTGCACAGTAGTTTGCACTTTAAGTGTGTCCATGAGTTCTTTAGAGTGGTTGAGTCCTGTGTGTGTTTGTGTGTAGAGCAATGCTGGTTGTATAGTCTCACAGCAGCAGGAAGGAAGGACATGCGGTACCGCTTCTTCACACACTTAGGGTGAAGGAGCCGGTCGCCCAAGAAGCTGCTCAGACAGTGTCCTGCATAGGGTGGGATTCATTGTCCATCATTGATAGCTTTGCTACCATCCTCCTCTCTCCCACCATCTGCACTGTGTCCAAGGGGCATCCTAGGACAGCGCTGGCCTTCCAGATATGCAATTGATCAACTTTATACAAGAAGCAATACATGCTTTTTTTCAGTTTATTTTACTTTAGTGAGAGAAATCCAGTCTGGCTTGGGTCAGAACAAGTGCATAGATGTCTGGTAGAGGCGTAGCCACGAGTAGGCACATATTTATTTATTTTGAATTTCTGATTTACCTCACGTGGGCCGGCCTAGGAAAATGCCCAAGTCTGGTCTATTGAGTACATTACATTTACATTTAGTCATTTAGCAGAGGCTCTTATACAGAGCGACTTACAGTAAGTACAGGGACATTCCCCCCAAGGCAAGTAGGGTGAAGTGCCTTGCCCAAGGACACACTAATTTTTATCATGGCCGGGAATTGAACCAGCAACCTCCGTTTTACTAGCCCAATTCCCTAACTGCTCAGCCACCTGACTCCCGCCCGAGTACCCCCGCCCTAGACTGTGAAATATACATATGTACATTCCAATATCTGGATTGTAAATTACAGTTGGAAAAGTACAAGTGGAGTTTGGAATGTGGAGTTTGTAGTGTTGTTTCATTGAGCTTCGCAACCCTATTCTCAGTTTGCTCAAAGTGATTCACAGTCTTGAGTCGTGACCGCCAAGCTCCTCGCCAGACAGTGGATGGCCATGGCAATTTCATCAGGCAAGCTTGTCCTTGATAGCACCAATCTCTCCCGCTCTCAGCCATCTGTGTCACTACTTAAAAACCTCAACATCAGGATATGTTAAAGTGTCAGTCGCAGTCGTATTACTGTTGAAGCACCACTCATCTTTTTCTCTCTGGCCTTGTGCAGTTTAAATTCTGGATTACTGGTGCTTATAACTGACAGCCTTGAATATTCAACCAAGTTGAACCCAGCCGGACTACAGACTTCAGAGGGAAAGAGAGGAAAGAAACATTTATTATATAACTTTTGGGGTGGAGGGATGAGTGTTAGTCTCCTCTCTGTGTTGTGAACCGTCAGATTGGAGCAGATGGCGTGGTATGGAACCATTAACAGAACAAGCCGTCCTGAATCTCAGTAATCAGAGGAGGGAAACACTATGTGCGTTGGGTTGTCCACATTCTCTAATGTTGTTGGTGACATGGTGTGACCCGGAGGCTTTCTGGGCCATTAAAACCATAAACCCAAGAGGAAACATTAGCAGATGAGAGGAAGCTCATAGCCAGTAAGGGAGGAATACAATTGCTTTAAGTGCTTCGTTTTAGGGAGGAGAGAATGGGAGTGGTGTCCATCACTCACCAAGTATGACATACAGTGTGACTGTGTCCAGGCTTTGTGAATAACTGTGTTTCATGCTCGGAGATTGAGACTCAAGGACACTTTATTTTCTCAAGGTAAGGTGTCCTTTCAAAGCAAAACAAAAGTATTTTTCTTTAGTTTTTTTCCTTACTGTAAATCAGCAGTAGTGAAGTATCAAGCTTCACTTGGTCACATACTCTGTCGTTTTAGAAATGTATCATAATTTAGGATTAGATAGGTTTATTTATTCCTTTACTCACTGGGTTTATTTTTCTTTTGATATTAGATTAACGTAAATAGAGGGTGGAGGAAGGACTCACTCATTCCACACACGTACACACACACACACACAGAAACACACACACCCCAAAACACACTTCGAAATACACACGCACACACAAACACAAACACTGCATATTAATGAGTTCTCTTGTCTTTTCTCAAAAGGAGTTCAAGGGGGAATCTAATCTGATCATTTCCCCCTGGTGAGAATACACATACACAAAGAAACAGACTTCTCCTCGTTGGCACCCGTCATCTAAATGGTTTGCCATCATGCCACCAGGATTAGCGTTTTTGTGACCTGAATTAAGGGATTATTTTTTCAGATGTCACCGTTGGTTGGGAGTGGTATTTATTGAGGTCAACTGAATGAGTTTAGGGAAATCATACCGACTGCAACAGAAAGATGCCACATGAAAGGAATTTTGCCAGTACTGAATATTTAATATTTAAATCAAGGGTTTTTTATCCATCACCAAATTAGTAAATCTTTTTTACATTTGCATTGAAATTCATTGGCAAATTGAGTCAGGATGTAAACCTTGAAAATTCACCCCACAAAAGTTGCTTGGCATGCAGTGCTTTCCAAGGAGCTGTAGCTGTTTGGCATTGTTCCTCTGACGATTACAGAGCAGAACTCAGAACTGACGATTACAGAGCAGAACTCCACAGATCCTTATAGGAGGTTCCACATGGGCCTCTCAGCTCTCGTAACAGAGAAGGGAAGCTGCACTGCTGTGTGAATGTGAGAGAGTGCACTGCTCCCTCTGCTGGCCTGAGCAGGCAGATGCCTGCGTGTCCTTCAGAAACACCTACCCACTTCTCTTTCTCTCAGATGGGCTGCTCACGTGTTTGTGTGGTTCCACGTTCTCACCACCTACTCTTACTAATATTTGTAGCTGTTGCATAGTTATATTTCTATCCACATCATTTGCATTCCATTTATACAAATGAAAAGAGAGGCATTTTGAAATACACAGAATGCAGTCGTGTTCCTCCAAGCAATATTACTGTGTGGAGAGATTATTAGATCTAAATCCACTTTATCACAAGAGTCTTTTTTTGTTTATGTTCCTAGTTGTATTGCCTTGGAGAGCAGTGACACTTGAATTAAATTGTGGGGAGAGAGAAGGCCTTGGTAAATATTTTCTTGAATCCCTGATTAATTGAAATTGGATTTAACTGCTCGCTGGACCATAGCGGCTGGAATAACGTGCCAGGAAGGTAGCGTTTTTGCATTGCAAATGTAATTTTCAGTTTCGTTATTACCCAGGAGACCTTTGTAAATAGCTACCAGATATGCTTTTTTCATGAGCCATTTTCCCCAGGTTGAGCTACTTATTATTTTAATTCCCCTCTGTGATTAGCTTCTTGAATAAAATATCTGCTCTCTGTTTACCAAGCCAAGTAGTAAGTCACCGCGAGATGTTTCATGTGTCACGCATGTAGGCTATGTGTTTGTTTACGGTTTTACAGTGTGATATTTAGTGCATGTGTGACCATTTTGCTAGAAGGACATTTTGTCATTTTTTTAAGGATAAAAATGATGTTATGAATTAAGGCCATTGAATGCATGCATTGTTTTAAACTTAAAAAGTCTCCCCCTGCATCTTTACCTTATATCACTGTTTGGGGTTTATCTTTTTACTAAAGATTGTAAGTCAAAAGGGCTATGACCATTAAAAACCCCCTCATGGATCTTTTCCGTAAGCTCCTTATAAAACCCAGTCACACAGACAGACCAGGAGGGGCTGACTGAGAGAATGATTGTCTTCCCGTGTCCTGAGTTTCAATGATGCTCAGCTCCGAGCCTGCAAACAGAGATCAATACCTCAAAGGAGGAAGCGTTAGTGTCTCCTATACCTGCTCTGGGACAGTGGGCATTCCTTTCAGCTGCTGCTGGCTCTGGTGAGGAAACAATGCCTGAATGTGTTGCTACAATGATTAGGTGGCAGAGGAGTGACTGTCACCACTACGGGTTGAGCTGATTCAGACCTTCGTCATTGAGCTGCTGTCGCGGCGGCCATCTTCTGCTCGTGTCCTGCGCTGCCCTGGTCCTCCCTCCCACTGTTCCCTCCTCTCAGACGAAAACCTCTCATGTGTTGAATGGTCCAGAACAGGACCTGGACAGTGATTACCATGATGGATGAGGGGATGCGGAGCCCAGTTCATCTGCCACTCTGCCCACTCCAAGACCTCAAACTGCCCCCGGACGTTGACACATCATTTCATAGTCATTTGCTGCCAGATTGAGGTTGAAGGAGGAACAAATGTGTTATCTGTTTTTGTTGCTGCTTTTGTTGTAGATTAGTAGGGTGTAATAAATGAGAAAGGGAACAGGTAATTCCCTAAAGCAAAGTGCTGCGGTGCTATCTCAGTATAACATCTTTCAAGGATGCATTGTCGTTCACTTTTTGTAATTTGAAATCTTCTGTTGGTTTACAGGAGGAGGAGCCATAACTTCCCTTTGCCAGGCGCATACTTTGAATGTGGAGGCATTCAGTGTTTGTGTGGGGTAGACTGAATGTCCTCTCACAGATTGGTTTGGCATTTATCATTGTTAGAGAAAAAAACATCCCAAAAGTGGGTTGCGGACTGAACGTTCTCTCACAGATTGGTTTGGCGTATGTTTCTATTTTGTTAGAAAGAAAAAAAACATTCAAAAAAGGAAGGCAAATGAAGGTGAAAGGCTGTAGCCTCTTTGCAAGTATTTGCTGAGATCAAAGTCGCCCGCGCTTCCTTGTCACGGACGGGTTGTAATGCCATGAAATATACAGTGATGTAACATGTATGCAATAGGTAAAATGCGATCGTCTTGTCAGTGCAGTAAATGGTGTGTTTTTTCCTCCTTCCATCCCCCATGTTTGATCTTCCTCTGTGAAGCCGAGGCAACCTCCTGAGACTTGTGATGTTGGAGATCAGAGCTGGAGGGGAAGGGAGTTTGGCTTGACAGAGACCCCATTATTCCACTGTAGATCGAATCCTTCTGCTATCAGATAGCTTCAAAGAAATCCTAGAAATGCCACCCTTTTTTTGTTTTTGTAACTTTTTTTTTTTACCAGAGCAACTTTGGAGTGGCGCCTTGTGAACATGTCACGGGCTGTTGTTGCCCGTGTTCACGTCTGTGTTGGTGATAACATATCTATTATCATCGCGCTCGGTTCATGATGCAGCAACTGTATGCAGGTCCTTTGCAAACTGATTGCATTTCCCCCTATCTCTCTCTGTCTCTCTCCTGTCCTGTGTGCATTGATCTCTGTTCCTCATCCTGCCAGGAGCATGGAGATCATCACACAGACCGGTTTGGCCTCGGTCTGCTCAGCTGCAGTATACATTTAGAACCCATCAGCACTCTTTCTCCGCGCTCATAATTTGTCCAACTTCCGGCCGATCAGTTTCCCGTTAAGAGACGGTTCCGAACCCCCCCCCCCCCCAGAAGAAAACTTGCCGGAGGCGCTGAAATGGAAAAGCGGGTATTTGCACACGGTGGCTGCCTGTTAATCCCCTCTCTCTCATAAAGAAGGTGGGGCAACCGCGAGGCAGCGCTGTGTCAGCTCTTTCACCACTGCTCAGATATGCTCTATCTGATTCTGAATGCAGAGAGGCGACGCACCGGGGCATTGGAAAGGGGATTAAGAATGCATTGGTGGGGGGGGTGATGGATTTTCTCGACTTCGACTGCGCTGCCATGGAAGGAATTGAACTGGGACCTTAACACACTGCTCTTTATGCTGGGGCTGTAGCAATAACAACAAGTCATTGTGCTGAGGAGGAACGGAGAACTTTGGAACGTTCCGAGGGCCGAACGGCACTGGGCCAAGGCAGACCATGTGGTCTCACTGTCTTTCTCTTTCCTCTCAGAAGAAGTCGGTGATCGTCACCAGCCTGATAGCGGTGGTGTCGCTGTTCGTGGTGGTGGTCAACTACTCAGAGAAGCCTTACTTCCTCCTGCAGCCTGTCTTCGGCCAGAGCTTCAGCAGCCGCTGGATGTTCTCCAGACAGCCTCACAAACCTCACCTGGGCTACGTCAGCATCCCCAAGCAGGAGGTGAGAGGCATGACACACACACACACACACACATGCATGTTCATACGCACAAACACGCAGCTGCTCACACAAACACACCTGCACACACACACACAACCAAGCAAAGCACACAGCTGTGCACACACATAGCTACAGGTACATATAACACACACACACGCAATACAGCCATGGTTCATAACCTTTCATTAACTGGAGACTCATATTTGATTCATGACCTCTGACTAGTCGGTGCCTCGCTATGGCAGTGAGTAAGCGATCTGGAATACAATGCCACAGCAATACGACCAAATACATTCTGCTTTATTCATTACATGCATTATTCTGGATTTGCAATGGTGCTATTTGATGTTTCTGGTGTGTATTATTCTTTCGCAATTCCAAACCTCCATGTACATGTGCTCCAGATCTTTATACATCAAACAGCTCGGGGATACGTGTTCCCCGCACAATTTATGGAAATGAAAGTATCAAAGGAGTTAAATTCCGAGCACGGGAGAGGGAACACGCTCGGTGAGTGAGTGGATTTGCATTGCGTCCATAGCCAACAAATGTGAGTTATTTGCGCCACGAAACAAACAACACGTATGCTTCATCTACCCATAGGCCCAGATGCGATTTAACATGTTGAGATGGATTAAAGATAGCATACTCCCTGGTTGGGGCGGCTGTAAATCCAGGGTGTCTTATTGGTTGTCCTCCTCTTTAATGAACAGAGGATGTATGATATTCGCCGGGCCTGTATGGGAAGATTGATGTGAAACAGGGTCCTCCGCCACTGGAGGGTTCCGTACAACAGGGGCCCAGAGGCAGGCACACATTACAGCCATCATCCCAACATCTTCACCCCTTTCTGGGCCAGGACAAGCCCAGAGATGCCTGCTTTAAATTACTTTGCTCCTGGCCCCTGTGGATGTTTTATGTAAATCATATTAAAGACTGGTTGGATCTATCAATGCAGGTCTCCTCTCTCTCTCTCTCTCTCTCTCTCTCTCTCTCTCTCTCTCTCTCTCTCTCTCTCTCTCTCTCTCTCTCTCTCTCTCTCTGTCTCTCTCTCTCTTTCTCTCTCTCTCTCTCTCGCTGTCTCTCGCTCGCTCACTCACTCACTCACTCACTCACTCTGTCTTTCTATCTCTCCATCTCTCCATCTCCCTTTCTGTCTCTCCTTCAGTTCTCTAGTGCTTTCCTACGGAAAATGAGAACAGGCAGTGAGTGGTGTGAAAGTTAATGCCAGCAACAGCAGTCTTACGTATGCCAGCTGAATCATTAATGAACCTGGAGTGTTGTAGAGTTTGAGTTAGAGTGATGTCCTCGTTTCAGGTGTCATAAGTGATTAGGCTGCTGTGAAAGGCTGACTGTGTGAGACACCATCAGTCATTAAGCAGGCATTACTGTAATACTCTCTCCAGCAGAATTGGGATCCAGTGGACAATAAGGTGCATCTTGCCTTACTCTATGTGGTGGGGGGGATGTCACACAAGGGGTCTGCCATGCTATTCTCCCATAATGCATCAGGAGCGCGGTGCCTTCTCATTCCGCTGATTTGATTGAAACTGTCTATCAGGCTGACTTATTGTTCTAACTCCACATTTCATGAGTAATTGAGTACATTTGTCTTGTCAGACTTTTCCAAAAACCTTTGCATACCGGCTAGGTCCTTCACTGACTGTGACAGAAGTTCAATATTTCCATTTAGACTTCAAATGGTGAGATCCAGTGATTTGAAATGTAAATGGATGGATACAAAAATGAAATCAAAAACCCATTTGTCGGATTGGTCGGATGGCAGTTTCAATGAGAAAACACTGCAAACATTCGCAATGACCTCTCAATATTATGAAAACTCAATCCTATTCGCGTTTATAAAGTGCATTTAGATTTTATTTTACGTTTGAACACTTATTTGACATTCCACACCGATAACGCAACTGAAATTTGATTCATATTATTGGATAAATTCCTAAAATTTGAGTGTCAATCTAGCCCCGCTATGGGGCACCATAAGGAGCCTTGCACAACAGCACTGGGAACATCCATGTAAGAACTACCCAGCATTAATGAATCATGCTTTAAAACATCCTAATGAAACTCAAGGTTAAGTGTGTCTCCCAAAACCATTCAATATTGACGCTCATGACCTCTTTGTTAAGTATGCTGCTATAACCTACCTAACTTTTTTTTTATAACATAAAAACTTAAGGGGGGGGGGCTTTGCATTTGGGTTTGATTTTCTTGCTTGCTTATTGGTAAGAGCGTCATTTGGGCTTTTCTAAACTGACGCTGGATTGGAATGCCCGTCGGAGTGGCCTATCCAACCTCCCTTCACCCGCAGCTGGAACACATCTCACGCAGCCCGACAACGTCATGCTTTCTCAACGCGATGCCACTGATCCGTACCGCATGCATCCGGTCAGTTTAAATCCAGGTAATTGCAAGACTGCCAGCAAGATAAAGTGAGTGGGGCGGGGGGCCAGCAGAGCGTGCTGCCTGCCTGCCAGCGCTCCCACAGGCCCCTGGCCAAGCTCATCTATATGTGTGAGAGGTGGAGGACATGGAGTTATGAGAGGAGCAGTCTGAGGGGAAAGCTGCGGCTAATGGAGGCTTCGCTGACAGCTCAAGGCTCCCATGATGGGTGTCTCCAGTCTCCAACCACCAAGTCAATGAAAGAGTCCGGCCCACACCAACTTTCTATTCAACCTTGAGATCCGTCTTGCAGGCCCCGTAGTAACTGGAAATCAACAGTGTGCCAGCTTTCCTTTGTTGCGACACAGGAGGATGCGTGACAGATGATGGTACACACGGTGGACGTCTTAAACCTCAGAAGGCACTTACCGTAATGCACACAGCGCTATCGATTATCTGGAGTGCATGCGGTTTGGAAACATAGCAAGCCGGCGTCCTTAACGTGAATGACAACAGTCTCGCCTCATTTCCGACCTCCCCTTAAATTCATTTATGACAACGAAAAAGCATGTTAGCTTCGGTTAAATAAACCCACATCTCATTGTCAGTGTGGGGGCGCATGCTCTCAAAAGTCAAAGAGCTTTGGCAAAATTTAGAATGAAGCCGCCGCTGCGAGTTGAGTTGGAGTTGAATCCCCTTGCTTCCGTCGAGGGGGAACAGATGACACAATCACAATCCCTGTTGTGATCCCGATGTGCTCCCAAGTTCACACCCACAGTTTGTCCCTGTATCTCTTAAAAGGAACCTCACTTCCAGATCAACCTGCAAAGCGAAAACGACAGGTGTCTCCAGCATAATCCCACATCGACAATGTCTACGCACAGTGTGAAATCGGTATATAAAAAAATCATGCGGGCGATGAGATACTAGATCATTACGTTTACATTTAGTCATTTAGCAGACGCTCTTATCCAGAGCGACTTACAGTAAGTACAGCGACATTCCCCCGAGGCAAGTAGGGTGAAGTGCCTTGCCCAAGGACGCAACATCATTTGGCACAGCCTGGGAATCGAACCAGCAACCTTCTGATTACTAGCCCTAACCCTAACCGCTCACCCATCTGACCCCTAATCATATCTTCCCATCCTCCTCCCCCTCAGCCCCTGAAGCTGCACTGCGACGTGTGCAGCATCGTGTCCAGCTCGGGTCAGATGCTGAACCGGGCGGCGGGCCCCGACATCGACCGCTCCTCCTGCATCTGGCGCATGAACAACGCGCCCACCCGGGGCTTCGAGCCCGACGTGGGCCGCCGCACCACCCTGAGGGTGGTGTCCCACACCAGCGTGCCCCTCCTGCTGCAGAAGCCCCAGCTCTTCTTCGGCCAGGCCAACGACACGGTGTACGTGGTGTGGGGCCCGCTGAGGAACATGCGGAAGGACGGGAAGGGCGTGGTGTACAACATGCTGCGGCAGGCGCTGGGCAACTACCCCGACGCTCGCATCTACGTCACCACCGAGGACAGGATGAACTACTGTGACACGGTCTTCAAGAAGGAGACGGGGAAGGACAGGTGAGCCCGCCGTCTCGTGGGTGCGGTGTCTGTGTCGCGGGTCAACGCCGTTGACTTGTTGTTGACTGTGTCTATGTCTGTTTGTTTTGGCTGTGTTTAGCACAACTCTTTGAGGGGATTGAAAGGGGCTGTGACGCAGCGTGTTACGTTTAGTATTTAGTGTTACTTCAGATGAGCCGCGCGGTTAAGGGAGCGGGAGCTCTGGACTCGGGTCGATCGGTGGGTCTTGACATGGTCGACCGAGCTGGCCTTGTTGTTGATGCCTTCTCTCCAGCCTGCGCACGCTCCTGCGAGCGCTTCCTCTCACTTTAGAAGCAATTTACCTAACAGCCCCTCTGGACTTTCATGCAGCACCGGAGGCCATTTTGAATGAGTCTCCTTGATGAAAACCCTTCAGATGTGCTCTAGTCTAGATATCAGTCAGACACATCAGGGAAATCAGGTTAATGACGTTACAAGCTTCTGGCAGGATTCTTCCCCCTTTTGCAGCAAGGCTCCGAACTCCAGCGACTGTTGTGGCTCACTGTAGGATCGCACAGAAAACCACTCAGATAACAAGATCAAATGTGCGTTTTAATATCATGATGAACCACAGCTGCGGTTGGTGGGTGTTACTTCCCTGGGAGATCTCTACAAACCAGGCAAGGGAGGAATGGGGGGGACCGCATCAACCCCGAGATATAGCCACATGCTGAGCGCTAACTATATTGTCTCACCAGTCCCCATGAGTTTAGCAGGTGGTTAACACAGTGATGAGAACCTTACCTGGTCCCAGTAGAGAACGAAGCTGCCTATCTCAGACTCACTAGCATTCAGACTCACAGACCTCTGCTTCTCCACGGCTCCCACACGTCATTAGAACCTTTACGAAACCCCTTTAAGAAGATTAAGATGTACAACAAAGAACAAGAGTCAGGCATTTCATTTCAACTCCATTGTTGCCATTTGTATTAGAAGAAGGGGTGTCTCTGTGAGTGGTAGACCTCTCTCTCTATATCTCTCTCTCTCTACCTCTCTCTCTCTCTCTCTCTCTACCTCTCTCTATCTGCTCCGGGTCTGAAACTTTCATAAGCGTGGGATTAGGCTGCACATGGAAGGGAGATCAACCACAGGGGTGCTCCTCAGTGTCATCTGGTCTCAGTCTTAATACTGTAGGTGACTAACAAGCACGCTGTTAGAAAGTCTACCCATTACTCTGTCTGTCTGTCTGTCTGTCTGTCTGTCTGTGTAATATGTCAGAGATTTGGTCTGTGACGGTGTGTGCCAACTTGAAGAGTTCCAGTAATTAGAGTCCAGGGAGTCTGCAGCTTCCCGCCTCACAGATCCTTTCCCTGGCAGACAGCTGCCGTACCTTCCACCGCGGTGGGAAAGCGCTTCAGAACAAAGAAAAAACACAAAAAACACTCGTCGCCCAAATAGAATGTGTGATTGGAGGAAGAGGGGGGGGTTCTGCAGCGTAAGATCTCCTCACGACCTCACCCAGGCCCTATCCACTTAGGAAGAGCTTACACACTTGATGTGCTGGTGAGGGACTCTCTCTCTTTGTCTGTCTCTCTCTCTCTTTGTCTGTCACTGTCTCTATGTCTCTCTCTCACCCTCCTCCTTTTGTTTTGTTTCCTGTTCTGATTGTCTGCGAGTGTGTGTCGGCTCCGTTCACAGCAGCACTCGGCGCACAGCGCAGGAGATAATCATCAGGCTTGTTTGAGACGGGAGTGGATCGAAGGAGGCTCGAATGATCCCGAGAGCTGGAGGAACGCAGCGACGGAGGCTGCCCGCCTCGGCTGTCTGCCTGCTGATCAAGCTCACTGGAGCGCTGGCTGCCTGCTATGATGCCTGTCTGGCTGGCTGCCTAGCCAGCTGTCTATGAAACCCAATCATTTACCGATAGGTATAAGCTGCAGCCAAGAGGAGTCTCTGTTTTCGCGTAATTGTCCACTAAATGTTTCCCGCCAGCAACTTGACGGATGATTGGTTGATGGATGGTTTGGTGTTCTAGGCTCAGGCAGTCGCACGCTGTAGGTGAATCGGGGCTCGGCTGGGAAGAACCTCTGGGGGTCATCAGGCTCACGGACCTAGTTGTCAGGGAGTGTTGCACCATATCTGCTAGCGGAGGTAGATAACACTGTTTAAGGCAGAACACTTTAATCACACTGTCACATTACAACGCTGCCACCTGGGACTGCTTGACCTGGGTTTGTGCTCACTCACTCATATCTGTTTTAGTGTGTGTGTGTGTGTGTGTGTGTGTATGGGTGGGGGGCCCAGGTGTGTGTACGAGCATGCATGTGTTATGAGTGTGAGTGTTTGTTCTGTTTGCCAGAACAGTGTTTTTCAGTATTCATTAAAGCCTGCCCATGAAGGGCAGGCTTTCTGAATCAAATTCATAAAAACACATTAAAACTATTCAAAAACATGCGTCAACAGAGACGCTGAATAGATGCACCTTTTCAGCCTGAGTGTTTTATGTAATTATGGAGCAATTCATTCAGCAATTAAATCACAGCTGTATTCTAGCTATTTCAGTAATCTATCACTGTTGCTCTGAGTGAACTTTGTGAACTTTCATGAGTTCCATAAACCAAAAACGTCAGTAGATAGAGGACTTACATATCACAAAACATTCTATGTTCTCACAATAATGTCTGTTTTCAAGTTGAATACAAACATTTTGGTTTAAAAATAGTGGAGGAGCCGGTTCATTCTATCAGAAGTTTCTTTGTTTATCGATTGCGAGACAGAGAAACGATAGATAAAAACGTTATGGCTTGGAACAGGCATGGCTTGTTCTGAGGGTGTATTGAAACAAAAGTGTGCCCTCATTGGGGAATTCCACATAAATTCCATGCTTATCATGCTTCGCCAGAGTAGAGAATAATGAGACTGATTCTCTTTTACTCAGCATGCAAAAAGAGAGATTGAATTTGCAGTTTTTCCAATAAAGTACAGTCTTTGAGATGTGCTATAAACCCCAAGACACCACTTAATAAGCATGTAATTACATTAGTAGCTGAAAAGCTTGAAATGACTGTGAAATTACACTCACAATTGAACTAGTCAAAATGCATTAAAACGGGGCCATGTCAAATATCCATGCCAGCCCTGAGCGTGATTGATTAAAGCTAAAGAAATCCCCACTCCCCCCCCCAAAAAACATTAATTTCTGAATTTGTAAAAATACATTCTAAACCGCATCTCTGCTCCCAGCCTGTTGTCAGAGTTCTCACAGTGGCCCTGTCAGAGACCAAAACAACAAGAAGGATCCCTGAGGATCAGGGATAGGAAGGGAAAGTCGGTGTCTAAAAGTCCATTAGCATCATGCTAGCAACCGATATAATGAGACTATGATGACGCGCAAGAGATGCCATCCGCGGACAGCCTCTCTGGATCTCCCGTCCTCTGCAGCTGTGTGTGGGCCCCAGCTTCCCCACGGTGGCAGGCTCTGCTCTGGGGTTGGGTCCCTCCAGGCTGCAGTGGAGCCAGACAGACCCAGTGCTCCTGTCGAGGCTGCAGGGAAGGTGCTCCAGCTGAGCTCTAACACAGGTACACGCCATCCCCGCCTGGAGCCCGGAGAGCTAGTTAATGCATTTGATGCTCTGCTTCACCTCGCCCCAATTGAATCAGCTCCATTGGCCACAGTGTTTAAACGGCACACCTGCATCACTAGTCAAGTAATGACCAAAATGTGATTAGGCATAATTAAATCAACTGCTTGCTTGGCTTCAGAAAAACACACTAAATAGATGCGCTGGGGTTATTATCCCATGCAGGATACCTCCCAGATGCAGCGCAAACAATTCTATTTTCAAAGACTGCGCATTTCGGATGAGGGGAATGTTCACGTAAAACGATATTTCCATGGCTGAGGTCTTTCGCAGGTACTGGCTGTACTTCACCTCCTGCTGTCTCTGTGCCCTGCCTCTCTCACCAAGGGAGGGTTTGACATTTAAAGAAATGGTCGAATTTGAACTTGACCTACGTGATCTGAATGTCTCAGTAACCTGCAGAAGCTAATGCTGGTGCCCATCCCATAATGAGGTGAGCAAAATGAGGTTTATATTTTATTCTGGCAATCCGACTGCAGATGGACATTCTTCATGTAATTCATCTAAATGTATATACAGTAGAGATCAACACACGTAACATCCGAGTTTGTTTGACATCAGTGCAGAGGTTTGACCAATCCAAAGTCTGTGTTTAAACACTTGTGTGTGACATTCTTCCAGCATACATACAGTACATGTATGTATACATGTATACAGTAAATGACTACATGTACATCCTTTTGTGCTGTGTTTAAGCACGGGGCTTTAAAGGGGATCTGAACCAGTCACTTGCTACACAGCTGTAAAATGTTGTGGAGAAGCAATCATTGGTTGGCAGCTGGATAAAAATGTGCTTGTAAAACTGTTGAGCAGTCATCTCACAGACTGTGAACAGGACGTAAACGGCACGCTGTGCTCCTTTCTCATTCTAATTTACCAACAATAACAAAAACATTTCAGAAACGTCAGACTCAGAGCCACAGAATTCACTAAAATGGTTTTGTACTTGCTGTTTGATTTTCACACCCATGGAAATATATATCATAGCAACCAGCATCCCAATGAGACACTATTGATTATATTTCTTTCCGTGTTCTGGCTTGTGTGAAATTAATGTTTTTTTCCTGGCTGAGTTTCAAGGCAGCTTACAATGCTTTCAAATCGTTCTCGTTTTTATCTTTAGTAGTGGATTTGCAGTTTCATCTTCAGCATTCAGGATGGTACATACAGAACCATTAGGTTTTAACAAGGTTTGATAAATACATAAAAACATATGTACCATTTAAAAGTCCTAAAATCAAAATATAATAACTTGTCTGTTAACACCAAGAAAATGTTTTCCGCTGAACTGCTATGAATCTCCACTCTTTAAGAAGAGACTTAGTTCGACTTAAGTATTATCAAGGGCCTTGGCTTATTTCTTGATGGGTATTTGAGTTCTGTGGGGATTACTCCCTTGAGTTTATTCCTCAGAGGTGAATAGGAAAGGATTTCTTTTCAATTATTCAACACTCCATCTGGGATTCATTTTACTATTCATCTTTTAAATCAATAATAATTGGTAGTCCTGTGTAACTCTGAATGTAAGGTCTTCATCTACCGCGGAGAAATCTCTGGATTATCGGTGTCTGTTTTGTTAATCTAAGAAATAATCAAATATAAAAAACGAAATATCTTACGTTTGAAATATTGAGTGGGCCTGTGTACATATATAAAAGAAATTCCGAATGTCGGTAATCTGTCTCTTCATCATAATTGATGCTTTTAGAGAGGGTTGGTAAAAACTGTGGAATGGTGGACTTCATGTGTTATTGTTAACCACATGATGTGAGTCCTCAGAATGTGCACCTGCTGTGGCACAGCATACACTCATTACCTGGAGGCAGGGCATGCTCTGGCCCCTGACAACAGCTGGAGAGGATAGAAATAGATGACAAACTCCTGACTGCCAACTCTGACTGTTATTTTGGGTTGCTCATGAGTGTTTATTACAAAAGAAAAATAGCATTACTGTCTGCCACCACTTACAGTGGACCCTTTGTCATTCACTCAGTCTTTGTCATTTAAGCAGACCAAAAGATGAACTCAATTAAAAGCAATAAAGGTGTAAGGGGTTTGATATTGGCCAAACAACCTAAACTAATTCCCCTATGGTTTAAAGGAAGATGGGAAACTGAACAGTGTGAAAGTGTGAAAGCTCAATACTAATATTTGTATGTATTATTAACCTCAGTGGCCATTGTCAGTCTCAATACAGGAAGTAAAAGGCTGGCAAGTAATAGCCTAGTCATCTTCAGTACCACTGGACGTGGTCTGTAGGAAGGACTAAAGTACAAAAACCCTGACACACAGCCCAGTTCACCCATGACTTACTTGTTCAACGCACCATTTCTCTTCCAGTCATCCAAACCTGATGATAACGTTTTTATGCCAACGACCCCTTTAGAAGCTTGTTTCTCTAAGGCACACTACACCACCGTGCTACAAAATGAATGAGATCAAAACTGCTCGGGCAGCAGTGGGCACAGAAGCGTTAGCTGTATATTCTCCACAGAGAGAATTATTAAAGTCCTCTGTTCCAGCTAGATAGAGATCAATAAAGACAGCCTTGGCCCCTGACTGTGAGTTTGATGCATATTGGTGTGGCAGAGTGAAGAGCCATAAGGATACAAGTTGTACAGGAGGGTTTCGGGGGGAGGGAAAAATATGTTTTTGGCTCTCCCCATTTAGCACCATCTGCTCAAGCATTTGGATGTTGCCTTTTTGAAAACACGGAGGGAAAAAAACTAAAAACGCTTGGGCCTAAGTCAACATCGGCGGAGCGGTGCAAGTTATTCTTTTGGCGAGCTAGCTTTCTGATTGACATTTACCCATGGAGCCTCCGTGTGAGAGACATGCTGGAGCGGAGGAGGAGCCGGTCTCCTGCTCCAAACAGGAGGGCCTTGTCCGCCCAACACACATGTTGGAACAGTGTCTTAGCCACTGAACTACAGTAGCCTATCCTCAGCATTCACGAATAGACGATTTTGTCTGATTACATGAAGAAAGTGTTTCTAAACAATGTGAAATACCAACAACATTCGTCTACACTCACAAACACACACACACATCCTCTTGAGATGCATTCCAATGGATCCCTGCTAAATATGGTTAAATATAGTCAAGATCCTTGCTCTCCCGGGTTACAGCATGAACATGAGGCCTTGTGTGGTTGCAGCACTCCAACAAGGGACCCACAATGCTGTTGGCACTTGAATGTACAGCACAGAATGTCAGAGCGATGTCAGGCCTTGGATACAGCTGGTACAGTTGGGCGCATGGGGAGTTGAGAGCCTCTATCTCCACACAGCATTCTCCTCTCCTGTCCTCCCTGTCTTCCCCAAGCCTGTATTGACACATGCTTTAGGAGGACAACAAGGCTATAAACCTCGGGGAGAGAGATGGTGGGGGCCGGATTGACAGTGCACAATGAGAGAAGAGAGGAACAGTAAGACTTTAGACATGAAAGATATCTTTATTTCGCAGTCCAAACTGCCAGCTAACCAACAGTTACACCACAACAGCCATTTTTGTCTTACACTTGTCTTATACTTGTCTTGTTCTAACTTCAGCTCTAACACCCCCTCAGAAAACAGTAAGAGAGAGAGAGGGTCAGACTTGAGAATTAAAAGAGTACAGTGCACAAATTTAAAACCGAGTTCATTTTCTGCTGATGGTTTGAAGAGGGTTTTTGGTGTCCAGGGGCGATTGCTTATGGCATAAACTGCTGTCTGTTATAGATGATGATAGTCAAGCGAATGTAAACATTAGTCTCAAAGAGCACAACTAGCCTTTTTGTTTTTTGCAGGTTGTGAAGGTCAATCTTGATAACTCCTGCCACGTCCACAGGGAAGACTTAACACAGCAATGGTCCAGAAAGCTTACACGCCTCATCACCACCATTAAAATAAATGACTGTGCAGTGCCTTGTGTCAAGGGAACCCCATTTCTCCTCATGGCTAGCTGGAGAATGTTGTCATTGCT
Source organism: Hypomesus transpacificus (assembly GCF_021917145.1). Taxonomy (NCBI): domain Eukaryota; kingdom Metazoa; phylum Chordata; class Actinopteri; order Osmeriformes; family Osmeridae; genus Hypomesus; species Hypomesus transpacificus. The sequence goes on from NC_061069.1 coordinate 3,935,425, forward strand.
GTGTCCCAAGGAGAGTTTTGGAATTTAGAGGAATAATGTCTTTGTATTTGCTGTTAAACCTGACCAAGGGCTAATGTCACTAATCTCTTCCCTTGTTTTTGAATACAATAATCATTTCACCAGCAGATATCCCATTTCCCCTTTTTCCACTAGTGTGCGTGTGCGTGTGTGTGAGAGAGAAAGCGTATGTATGCGCTCAAGTCCAAGATCTAGCTGATGTTTGGATCTAGCTGAGATCGATGCATTGTCTTCAAATGACTGCAGCTGCTGGCCATGGTTATAAAAGGCACCATGTCTCCTCTGGCTTGGCTGTCTGTAGCTGCTGTCACCCAGCAGTCCTGAGGCCCCGAGTGCGTTTGTCCTGGCCGGGGTCTGGGAGATGGGTGGGGATGCGATCGCTGTCGGCCAGGAGAGGAACAGACTCAATCTGCTGTGATGAGAAGAGAGTGGCCCTTCACCGACTCTGGAATAGGTTTTTCCACGAGAGATGGATGACCGGGCAGTCAAGTCCACTGCAGACCAGCACTCAGGTGCTCAGAGATCGGACTGCACTGGGCCGTGGTTTCATCCGATTGGTTCTCTGGCTGTGAACAATTAACTTTGATTTATCGCCATGCTCTAGTTTCCCTGGCTTGATAAGGTCAACTTCTAATCTCCGGGGAAGTCACTCAACCAATTGAAGCATGATGGACAACGTAACTCGGTCTCCCTGATAGTGTACCAATGGGCTGGCAGAGTTAAAACACTGCTTGCAATCGAATATGAAACTCCACTCCAACTCCAAATAGTTTTGACAGATGTCAAATTGTATTGGAGTTGCACTGGGATAACAAAGCCCAGTCACAGTGAAGTGGAGGCCGTTGATGTTTTATCTCGTTCACGTGCATATCTCCAACTGTGAGTGTCAAGCTTTGTGTTTTTTGAACAAAGGTTGTGATGGAAGCTGAGGAGAGTTTTGGGAGAAGCGCCGGCCTCACACTCTGCCTCTGGCCTCACACCCTGCCTCTGGCCTCACACCCTGCATCCGGCCTCACACTCTGCTTCCGGCCTCACACCCTGCCTCTGGCCTCACACCCTGCCTCCGGCCTCACACTCTGCCTCTAGCCTCACACTCTGCCTCTGGCCTCACACCCTGCCTCCGGCCTCACACTCTGCCTCTGGCCTCACACCCTGCCTCCGGCCTCACACTCTGCCTCTGGCCTCACACTCTGCCTCTGGCCTCACACCCTGCCTCTGGCCTCACACCCTGCCTCTGGCCTTACACCCTGCCTCTGGCCTCACACTCCGCCTCCGGCCCTGGCAGGTAAAGCACAACATGTACTCACTGACTTAGTGGATTATTTAGTTAGACCCAGTTTGAAGTGTCGGACTTCATTTTTCAACCACCCTTCATTTCCCAGTGCCGGTAGGGCAGGCCCGTGTTTGTGTGTCAGCATCAATCTGTCTCGCCTTGCTCCTCTCAGCTTTTCCCTGGTGTTACACACATTGGGGGAGAGAGAGAGAAAAAAACATGAGTGAGTTTTTGTTTTCGAGTCTGCTTTATTCAAAGTCTTTTTTTGTTTGCCTGAGATTGAGGCCAGTGGTGATTTGTAGGCAAGCGTTAATCATCTTGTTTCTTTTCATGAAGTAACCGTCAGACTGCTAGAGAGAACATTCAAGCCATTTGATAGCCATGGTGTTGCCTTGTTCACGGACAAGTACCACGTATGGGCAGCACTCAGGGGGATGCTGCGCTGTCTTTCATTCGATTTTTTTTGATGCTGTCGTTCTGTTCAGTCTAGCGCTCAATATGTCCGCGTTATCTGATTCACTCAGTTGTTTGACTCATTCAGCTAACCCTAGCGTATGTGATTCACCCAGTCATAAGCAAAGTAAACGTGTATATCTGATTATGACTCAAGTGACCTTCACCCGGCATGTTTTGAAATGTTGTTTAATAGGTCATCCGATGTCACTTCTCTTTCCGTTTTTTGTTGTTGAAAAAAAATGAAAGAAAGAACATGTTTCCTCATGGCCAGCTTGTAGACGACTATACAGTGTGTGTACTGGTGTTTGTGCTTGCTGCAGCCCAGTGCTGGCAGTAGGAGTGACAGATTGCTAATGAATAATGCGAGAGAGAATAGTGAGCTATTGACAGCCTAGACAGCAGCGAGCGGCTAAGCTGTGTATCAGTGATAATGTTCCATTTCCCTTCTGTGCTGCTCTAACCCGTCATTGCAACAAATTGGCTTTTTGGTTGTTGTTGTCCCCCCCCCACACACACCCTGCCACCCTCTCACCCTCTCACCCTCTCACCCCTCTAGCCTCAGTGTTTGTGTGTGCGGGAAGAAGGATATTGTGTTAATTGTTTGCTTGATTATGACTATGATTATGAGCCAGTGACCTTTGTATTATTAAGGTCCTTCATGAAATTATTGCTTGCTTTCCTATGGATGGAAATAAAGCCCACATGGACTTGTGTTTGTGCGTGCAGGATTCAGTCAGGGTCCTACCTCAGCACTGGCTGGTTCACCCTCATCCTGGCCATGGACATGTGCAAGGAAATCCACGTCTACGGCATGATCAACGACACCTACTGCAAGTAAGGGACGCACACGCACGCACACACAGACACACGGCAAACTCTTAACAACCGTTACAAGCACATTCCCTGCGACAGTGAACCTTCAATTGTTCCACCTTCCACTTTGGGAATGTGTCGCCGATGACACAGTATGAATTTAATGGCTGAATCTATATTCACAGATCCATAAAGGCTCTCCCTGAACAGTGAATCCCATTATATTCCCCACGCCCTCCTGCTTAGAATCCGCTGCAGGTTGCCGGCTGGCTCTTGTACTCAGCAGGTTGCCAGACTGCAGCACCTTATCCCTCTCAAGTTATAATTCAGTTGAGTCCAGAGATCCTTCTTCCCTGGTGGCGTCTGATTTCCGCCTGGCCATAAGGCACTTCGGGGGGGATTTGACAAATAAGATGTTGGCCCCCGCGGGCGCTGTTGTTCATGTCCCCGGATGCCTGCGCTCACACATTCCTACCTCACAGAGCTGTATCTCAAGAAACTACGGTGTATTTATACGACAGTGTAACGTGCTTCTGAAAAAATGAGAGCTTTTTCTAGTCAGACATCTGCTGTGGGCACAAGACGGGAGATGATGAGATTAGCACGGCGGCGTCGAGGACGCGAGCCAGTGTAGCACCGTCTTCCCATGAAAGACAACAGGAAACTGAGTTTCATTGCGTTTTCCAACTCATCTCACGCAAAGTCTGCCATGCTTGATGCATGGCAGCACAGCGCAGAAAGGGATTTATAGAACATCCCCAGCCCTTAGAAGCGTGGTAGCAATTGACCCCGGCAGTAAGCTGTAATTGAGATTCCAAAGGCTGCATAGAGACGGGGAAACCAAATGCATCTGTTGGCTCTGAGGCTGTGCTGGAGTGTCTGCAACAGAGTCGCGGCGGGGAGAACATGGGCTCAGACTGGCCCGGTGACGCACGGCGGGGCATTAACGTGAACCGTCTGTGGACCAGGACATGGACACACCAAGGTTGTTACAGCTCTGCAGCTAATGGCGTCCTCAAGAGCTGCTCGTTTCACATCATGATCCTACTGCGGTCATGGGTTTGGGGGTGTTTTTACAGAGATGAGTTCAGTAGGACTTCTAGTATGCCCTTCCTACTTCTTTGCCTCTCTGTGTTGATGGAACCCCCTTCTGCTGTTGTTCTGTACTCCTATCTTTGTCTTTCCTTCTCTTACCCTCCCTCCCTCCCTCACCCCATTCTGCCTCTCTCCAGGACAGAGCACTACAGGAAGGTGCCCTACCATTACTATGAGGCGGGAAGCAGGGACGAGTGTGCTGAGTACCTCCTGCATGAGAGCGCCCCCTACGGAGGGCACCGCTTCATCACAGAGAAGACCGTGTTTGCCAAGTGGGCCAAGACGCACTCCATCAAGTTCTACAACCCTTCCTGGCAGCTGTCGTGACCCCTGACCCCTGGCACACACGTGGGTCGACCTGGGTCACTGTCCAGGGCTCTGGCAATATCGGATGACACACTGGCATCAAGGCATGTCTCTCTATACAGTCGAAATGTGTTAGGAACAAAACAGTGTATAAATGATTACGGTCTCCACTCCACTCCCATCCTTTACCCTTAATCCGGACCTTTCCGCGAATCCCATCCATAAGGCATCCTGCTGTGTTTGGGGTTCGGGGATTTGGAACCCGGTTCTTGTCCTGCTAGGTTCGCATTCAGGAAGTGAGGAAGCCCTCTCCTGGTCCTGGAGCTGAAATGTCAGCAGCCATGCCCTCTCTCAAAGACGATCACACTAGTCCCATCCTACTGGGCAGATATGAATTCAAAACAGTGGAATGTTTTCTGTACCTCCCCTTAACTCGGTACCGGCAGATGCTGCGACGTGGTTGTGAGGATGTCTCCGCGCAATCATCCAATCACACGAGCGCAACGTTTGATAGGTGGATGACTCGGTGGAATTGTGCCGAAAAAGGACATATGGGGCCTTTGATCCATAGGATTCCCGGCATCACCAATGTTTTGATGCAGCGTATATTTCCTGGGTGAGCCAGACATTCATGTCTGATGTGGGTGTAGTTCGGCCATCGTATGGGTAAGAAGCCAGATATCCATGTAATAACTTTCCTGCTTTGATGTTCATCTTGGGTGGATCTCCTGTCAAGCTATAATTGGGTATATGTGGCAGACTAGCATGACTGTACCCTTAAGAAGAAACACATGAAAACTCCACCATTGCAAAATCAATCATTGCTTTCCTTTTCACTGCTCTGTTCACCTGTAGAACACCTGAAAAGTGTGGTGTTTTGGGGGTTTTAATGCTGTGAAATCGATTTTGTAACGGAAGCATGCCTGCGTAAGCTGGATGTTCCTTGCGGCTAATAGTAATTTATTTTAGAGCACAGACAGCGAGCTTTCTACCGTTCAGTCATGTGCCATCTTAAGACAACAGGGCCATCCTAACGATACACAGAGAGCGACCGTGCAATTAAAACCCTGTCCTCTCAGACAGATGGCAACGCCGAAGCGACCCAGTGAAGAGATTGCAGCGAAAAAACCGCATCGAGAGCAAATTGCTCCCCACTATCATGTGTGCCTGCGATATGATGTGCAGAGCTCATACACACGCGCTCTCATCTCCTTATCTATTCCTGTGCCTATGTTCAGAGGATATCACTGTGTTCCCGCGTGCATATCTCCCAGTCAGAGTGACTTCAGACACCTGCATGCTCTCCAGTTCACGCCTTCACCTCGGTGGGCGACCATTTTGAACCCCTTGACTGGGTAAAAAAGAAAAAAGGTGCTGAAGCGCATTAACCAGCAGCCGACACCGTAGCCCGCCTGACTCGGAGTCAGCTTCCTCGTGTGACCTGTCCCCTTGCGGTGGGATTAGCGAGAGAACCTGCAGAATACAGAGACAAGAGTGAAACCGCGTGGTAGTGAGCTCTGGTTTTCGGTCGAGTCCCTGACTGAGACCGCTGTGATTACGGTCAGGTCCTGGAATGTAGTCTACTGTACCTTACACGCTCAGCAGTCACTCTATATCTACACACTGTCTTACTGCGTTGAGTGTGTTCTTACTGCGTGTGTTGGCTGCGTATCCCTTCTCTTTATGCAGTCCATGGCGTGTCGAAGCGAGTATCGTAGCTGTAGCAAAGCGACACGGAGCTCACAAAGCCGTGAGTGGCACAGCTCTTTTTCTCCATGTTCCATCAGCGTGTGATTGTGATGACATCAGCCGGCAGCTCAGTTCAGTGTCCTGCCTGTTCTCCTCTCCTCTGCTGCTCTGCCGTAGCAAACCAAGCTCACCACCAGGACACTCACTGGCAGTCACAACGAGCCACTGTGCCCAGCAGGGCACTCAACGCTGCGCCGGGTCAACTTTGTGGTGCCACACTTCTGAGCACTGTGATGGAGGAGCACAGTTGTTTGCATGATGTTCTCTACCACTGCCCCCCCCACCCCGCCCATGTCCACAGACTGCAGTGTAGCCGTCCGCTGTTCCTTCCAGCGTTCGAATAGCGTCTGAGGTCTATGGGGGTAGCGGGAGTGACACTAATAGCATTTTCTCCTGGTTTTCATCTGTCCCGTATCTCTTATGGGCAGGTCCCCCCCTCCCCACAGTGGTTCCATCCCTCCTGAGACGTGCACAGACGCAGCTCACTGTAGAACCCAGAGCACTGTGGCTCACACAGGTCCTGGGGGCAGGACGGACCCTCCCAGGGCCTCATGCAGCCGTCCACTGCTACAAAACAGGGCAGGCACACTCCACAAGGCAGACATGTAGAGCCCTCCAAGTAGCCGAGGCCCCAAGGGTCTCCCGCGGAAACACTTGGTGCCCTTTAGATCGTTTCAACGTCCCAGCTCAAATTGGGCACTGTGATGTGTGGTGGTAATGGTGATTATCATCCATTTCAAAGGGAGCGGTTCAGATTTGAGATTTGTGTATCTTCGCAACGCGCCTCCCTCTCCACTCATTTCAAATTGCCATTAGTCGGTTTACATAAGTGCTTTTTATGTTTGCTAATAAACAGGCAGAACAATTTGATGATTTGTTGTGGTGAAGCACTTTTCCTTTTTCACATGAAGTGTCCTTGCTAAGATAATTTCTTTGTAGTGAATTTGTGGAATGGATAATGAGGAATTTGGAATTCCCTAAATGGAATTAGGTTATATTTACCACACACCTTTGTCAGTGGCAAATATGCTTCACATTTTTTCCATATAAATAACGCAAAATATGTAGTGTTTGTTATTGTAGATGGCTGTTCATTCTGTGGTTGTTTGCTTTTTGGTGATTCTTTCTTATTTTGTTTGACACTCCTTGAACTTTGATTGTTTCGTTTTTTCTTCTGGTGTTTTTGGATTAAACTGGACAGGACGGTTGCTTAAAAACAAGATTAACTCCTTATGTGTCTTATGATAGTCAATAATATTATCTGTTAACAATTTGTCATATTAGTTGTAATATGCAATGTTGGTCAAGGCTTATTTATTGTTAAGGTCTCTTATTATCACTTTTCACATGAGATGACACTTAATGTTTCAGAACGTATTAAAGCATCAGTAATGAAAAGCAAAGATTTCTCCCACACACTGAGAAAAGTTGATTTTTCAGTGTTTTCTTTGCATGAACATCCTTTGTTGATACAGTATTAGAAAACTGCAATGTCAACATGTATAAGTGCTTTCAGTCTAATAAATACATAACAATCAGATGAAAGATAGGAAGTGAACCCATTCAACTCAATGCAGCATATTGTTGAATGCAAGAGTCATTTTGAGAGACATTTTGACAGTACTTCTCTGTAAAAACATATTGTTCCTAATATCTCAATTCCAGCCATGAAAGCTGGAGGTGCATGCTTTGTTTCCGCACACTTTATTTTAATTATGAAAAATGAATCAGCACTGCCATGCAGTTGCTGATAGAATGCCAAGTCTCGCCTTTGTAGCATTTATCAAAATGTTCTACATCATAGGATCGTTGTGGGTTAGCTAATGACATCTCCCCATTGGAAAGCAAACTTGTTTATTTTGGATGCTCTTTACCTTGTTTCACAAACAATGACACCCATTTTTCTCCATGCTTGTCCCTCCCTACCCTTGCAACATCATATTCGCATCCAAACATTTCACAGTACCCACTGCACACATTAGGTTATCTCCCCCATTCCTTTCCCATATGTCTAATTGTATTGCTCAAGGTATAGTTCAGTCGTGTTCTACAGAAACCAACACGTCAAGTGCACTTCGCCGACCCAGTAGGTCATTTTACACTGCTGGAAAAAAAGCCACATCAAATCAAAAGGCTCTTTTGTCAGGATTGTGAATATCCCGACAGCGAGGAAACTTCACATCTGATGTATGACCTAATAAGTACATTGCTGCGAGCGTCACTCTGCCCCTTGTTCAGGGGTGAGGAATGCTCCTGGAGCCTGTCGAGTAATGAATGACTGGCCATTTACACTAGCATATACAACAACAGAAGGGCTGGCGAATTGTTTGGTTCAAGAAAGCCTCTCCCATCTGCTAGACTTTATACCAACATCCCTTTCGTTAATAGTTATTTTGGAAGTGTTACCCTTTCATCTGCAGTAGATCTCTGTCCACAGTGGTCTTGTGCAACTGGAAGACTCTGTTTCCAGGAAATCGTCCTGAGAGGACTTCAATTTTTTGCGTTGGGCCGTTTTCTAGTGGACCTGTAAAAGTCTTTATGTTTTACTTCCATTTCCCTACAGAGGACACGTTGAGATGAAAAGTATTTGGAAATTAATCTGTCTTAAGAGAAGCAAAAACTAACATTCAAAATTACATTGTATATATCTCCACATGTAAGCCCTGTCTGGGCAGATGGTCGGATCATCCCATACTGCAGGCATTAAGATTCTGCTCATTCTTAGATGACAAGAACAGCTGGTAGTGACCATCACCAACATGGTGAAGGAGAAAAAATTCAGATAACGGTGCTTCTTGGCTTTGTGAGTGTCACTGCACATACACTTTAATGGTTGAAAACCTTCCTTTTTTATGCCAAACGTATTTCAATTGCGAGGTGAAAAGATGAATGCAGTATTTTTCACATACGCGCGTTTACATTTGAACTGTGATCAACTGTAAATCTATACTTGTTCCTGTGCCCATGTACTGTGGTTATACTTAACTGAACTATGGTTCCCATTATTGTTTTGTTATTCCTAATTTTCTATAGTTTTGCTTCTGTGCTGTTTTTGTAATCCATAAACACCTACATCTGTATAAAAGTTTATTTAAATTAAATATTGTTTTGTACTCTCTGTCTGAAAGTTGTTTTTAATAAACAATTGAAGCTGAATTGCAATTATGTTGCTTCATTATGGGAATGCTTTTTTAAAGTTAAATTAAAGTGTAACATACTGTAGTTCTAGCATCACCATTGATTTATTATAGTAAAGCTGGAAAAATAGAACAAAGTCTTCATTTGAAGATGTTTTATTTTATTGTACATAGGTATTTGATAGGTAGGATCGATAACCAATTTGTCACATTATGTCAAAGCATGATGAATACAAATAGTGGGGTTTGTTGTCTCCGCAAATCAGTGTTCTTTAATATCCTTCTGTTCACCACTTAGATCAAAATGAACGAACCACAGGAGATCTGTCATCCCTCTTCTACCTCATCTTGTGGATTCCATGACAATGTCTCCAGCCCTGTCTCCAGCACCCATCCATCAAGGTGTTAGCTGTGCTAGACCTGACACCACTTGCAAGACTTCAAATACAATACAACTGAACGTTTTAGGGCACCTATGTTCATGTCCAACTGTGTTTAAGTACTTATTTCATGTTCTAAGTGGTAGTGGCTCAGGATGCCTTGGTGAGGATGGAAGATGAAGCGAGGTTTGATGACAAACTCTCCTTGGAGTGTGCTTTGTCTGCTTGGCCTGCCTGCTCATGTATCTTAGCCAAATCCTGTTAATTGGGATAGTGCACTGAATCTGTGGTGGGTGGTGTTTCCAGAAATGCTGACCCACTGTTGCTGAGCAGAGAGAAAGCCGAGGTTCTTCTAGTCACCGAAGCTACAAAAGAGTGTACCCAAAAACTGAACAATTTGTAACTTCCAGAAATCTCTCTCAGTTTCTCTCAATGTGTCTTGTCACCTCAGAGGCTTTGTAAGGACATTGAGCTGTCTTTCCAATGTGTATAAAGGCGCTTCTCTAGGACTCCATTTCAGCCATGTTGCCTCATAAGAGACTTGCATGCAGCGGGCTCTTTTTTATTCACAACCCTCTCCTACAGTATGGGGTGTGATAGGGACTGTTACACTGACAGCCTCATGCTTTGTTGGTGGTGCCCACCCCCTTCAGCCTTCCTTTCCTCTTGTCTTTACTTGTCTCTTGTCTGCAACTGGTAGGAAATGGGTTGGCTCAGAGTGTCAGCCATTAAGTGTCAGCCAATCAAACAAAATAAGAATGGAACACTTTTTTTCACACATACACACACACCACGCGTACACTCCGACCAACGTGTTGAACTCAGCTTGAATCTTTTACACTCTCACTAACAGACAGAGAGTGTAATGATTTTATTTCAGCATTACTTGTACTTACTGTAATGTTTTGGAAAGTACTTATGAAAGTATTTATGATTTTAATATGTTTATAATTTATTATATGTACTGTAAGTCGCTCTGGATAAGAGCGTCTGCTAAATGAATAAATGTAAATGTTTTGGTGATTATATACTAGTACAGTTTTTTCATGGTAATGGTGTTTGTGCTGCCTGAATTGGCCTGGACGCTCTTGGAAAAACAGATTTTTTATCTCAGTGAACCCTTCTTGGTTAAACAAAATTGAAATAAAGAAATAAAAGAAGTGATTAGGTTGGCCTCAGGGGAAATACTTTTACCTTATCAGGAGTTGAGTTACTCAGTAATGTCCAATTTAGTTTTCTTCTACCAAGCTTGAAGTTTGCAACATAACATACCTGATAGTAGTTTGACTACTATAACATTCTTTACCATCTCAAGGGCTTTCTCTGCTGACAATCGATCGCTTCCTCAAACTAATAGTAGTTATATAGCATCTATTCATGGATTTGACTCCTACGATTCAGCATTTGAGTTACTGACTGGGTTTTTACAGCTGTCGTTAAAACAACTCTATTATGTTAAAGGGGGAGCAGCTTCTCCCAAATTCCTGTTGGTTTCCGTCAGCAGATAAATCAAGAAATACCCACCCCCCACCCCACAAACACACACTCTCCTCCCCCGCAAACTCCTCTGAGCGACAAGTAGGTGTCAGACAGTTTTGACAGTTTGGGGAAAGAAGCTGGTCACTCACAGCCATGTCAGTGAAGACATGTCAGTGAAGACCTGCCAGGGTTTTCATCAGCTCTGTTCATCCCTTATGTTGGAGAACTGAGGTAACCCCATGGTGCCCCTTTGAGTCCACTGACAGGTTCCTGAAAGGTAACTCTCCAGCGAGATGAAGTTAGCATACAAGCCTGCAGCGATATGTCGATGGAAGAACACAGCTAAAAAGAACACACACGGAGTCGCCTGTTGTTTTGCAGTAGTAGTAGTATTATGAAATTGTACACAACATGGGTCCAAGTTGGATTCATTCGTTTTTTTGTGGGCAGAAGTGTTGCTGGACTTCAAAGCTTTTGATACAGAAGGTTTTGGTGCAGTCAGTGTGTCTGCCTTTACCTCAAACAGAGATTAAATCTCTCGGGCATCTCTCACAACTGTCACTGCACGCCCTGCAAATAAAGAGTATGCATCCATCCAATGAAATCACAGATCTCACATGGATACTTGTACAATTCTCCATCTATACTTCTGCATCCAGATGGAGAGAATGGAGGTAGGTACTGGAGAGAAGGAGGGGCCGTCAGCCTTCTGCTTGCAGTATTTATGAAATAAGACACAGAAAATAACCAACAACCTCACAAAATCCCCCACTGTCGACTGGCAATTATATGTAATAACACACAAGCACACGCAAACCAAACGTTTTCCTCACACAGGGACTAGGCTGAGGCTAGGACGGCTCTCCTACACTAGCCAGGTCAGGCAGCAGGGGTGGAGAGCTGCCAGGGCCGGGGTACGTGGAGCATGGAGCCGCAGCCAGAGCATCTGCTGAGGCTGAGCTGACATCAGGAGAGGCTAGCTCTTCTAACTCACAGACAGAGGGAGAGGGATAGAGAGAGACTGGAAGGCAGGCAAGTAGACGGGCATATAACCACTGCCTGGCAGGATAGGCAGGATAGATGGAAATAAAGATAAACAGACTGGCTGAGAGGAAGGGGAAATACATTTACAGACAGCATGACAGATGGACAGACAGTCAGACAGGCAAACACAGTGAAAGCGGGAGACAGTCATTAAAGGCTGAAATTACCTCATTGAATACCCAGTAATCTGTCTCCCGACCACAGATATCGAATGCTGAGGGTTTTTTGGATGTGTGCTTGACATTCAAACGCAGACAGGCATCAAGAGGGGTATAATCGGTACCCTAAGAATGAGCCATCTAAGCGGAGAAAACCTTTTTCACCAAATGTGGCTATTTTCAGAGGAACACATTCGCTGGGGAATGATATAGAGAAATCATATTTTGGACTTACTGTCGTATTGACAGCCCACTGTAAACTGCGACCAAACAGAAAGTCTGGAGTTGAGGACTTTCAGTTGCTAAAATGGAAACATGTACCCACAGTTGGTCTGCTACAGTATTGCATGGGAGAGCTACCAAGGGCTGCTTTCCCACTTGGCATAGTCATGGGGCTGGAAGTGCTTGTCTTCCCTCCAGTACACACACACACATAACAAAGCCAGGCATTCACATACAGTACCTCTGGGTCTCCCTCTGAACCCACAGCCCACTCACCCCTGAAACTAGATTCCCCCTCCATCATGCCTGAGGGAACAATTTAATTACAGGCCAGCACTGAGCATAGGAGAGACATCATCCTCAACCATACTGTAATGCCAGCAACAAATAGGGGTAGCAATGCCCTGGCCACTCAGTCCTAGGCCACAAGGATTGTATTGTAAATGTAGACCAACCGAAAAGAGATAGCAGTTTAATGACGGGGGGTAATGTTTAACCAATTGAAAACTGTCAATGTTAGTTATTCGAGATTCAGTATTAGAATGATCTGGTCTGTTTCTGTTTTGGTCTATTTTGTGTTTTTACCACTGAGTACACTTCTGTTTGGGGTCCTTATGCTGGATCGGTTCACTCTGCAAATTCCCTGCCACTGTTATCATACCAAGAATGGGACTAGATTCCAACCCAGATAACGTGTGTCCTCAGGCCTTGCCTGCATGTGACCTGGAGACTACATGGCCCCTGGCTGAGGACATGACAGGACAACAGGCCCCCTCCTCGTTTGTCATCAAGCCCCAGGGTAATAAGAGGGGTAAATTAGGTGTACTTGTCTAATTATGTAAAGGACAAAAAAGCCAGCCAAATGCTCTCGTCAAGGTCTTCGCTGCAACACCACAGGGAATAGTCCCTCATAAATCACCTCAGAAACACTGATCCACGGTAGATTAGAGGAAACATAAAAGGAGAAGTTTATTGGGGGCCCAGGTGGAGCCACACAGCCAGCCGTGCTGGGGAGGCTGACGGGTGATGAGGGTGTGCTGCTGAAAGCCCTGCTGTGACAGCCACCGCACACACCTGCTGGTCAACACAAGACTGTCAGGGTCAGGAGGATATCAAGGGGCTCCGTTAGAGAAGATCTTGTCAGGGCAAATGTACAATTAACATCTGGGGCTCCATATTGTGTACAGTGTACACCAACACTGTTCACTATAATGAATAGTCCATCATGATATTACCTATATGGTAGTAAACTGTACCATATGACAATTTCATAGTTACCTACTAATGTGATAAATGCTGTTACCTTTATAGTACTATACTAGACTAAGTATACTGTACTACATAGTACTACAATATAATATATATATATATATATAACACTATATGAGACATTCATACAAAGCCCTTTTATTGTAGTCCCACCCAAAAACCTGATAAACAGAATTGATTGGAGGAGATACAAAGCACTGCTTCTATCCTCCTAATGGCACGTGTGTCATCTTTATTACTGCCAGGCATAATGATGCCGTGGATTACTAGTTCCAGGAAAATCGTTTGACTCTTGGGAGTCAAATAGCTTATGCACAATTGCTTGCCGTCTATAAACTGTCCGACATAGCCCAATCTAGTTTTGGCTCTACCATTCCTTTTTGGATATGTTGTCTACACCAACATAGCTCTGATTATTGTTCAAGATGTGCAGTTGTGAATTGATAAGTAAACCAAAAAGCAATTGGCTTCAATGGACAATATATTCATTACAAATACCCATTTCATCTTAATGACTTTTTAGCTTGGATGCGCCAGTTCCTTCAATGCTCCAACAACAATTTAGTTTAAACCAATCATCTGTGCGTTTGGCCTCATTAGACTAATCTATTGCACCTGCAACACGCCTTTCTACCTCCCACTTTAGTATAGCCCTTTTCCTTTTAAATTCAGTCCTCAAACACGGTAAGCGTTAAGACCATGGAGAAATACGACAGTCAACATCTGTCGTCTTTCGGCTACTCTATGAAATGCGCTCCGGTTCTAGTCTCCATCCATACAGGCAGTAATCTGACATAGTGCAGAAACCCTTCACAGCACAATGTTGATCGCGTGAACCTGCAGGGATGCAAGTGGAATATTCGGTTTTAATGTATTCAGACTGATGTTAAGGAAAAGTGGACACACATGTGCAGACTCGTGGAATTAAGACAGTCTGTCGCAAAATGAAGACTCCTTTGGTAATATATATTTTTTTCTATCATTGGCAAAACCATAATTGTTCATTAAAGTGCAGTTCAATCTCCATAATTCTGTGTACAGTGTTGGGTCCGAGAAAGATTTGAACAAAATGCATCCAGCTGTGCGTCTCATAGAATTTCCTATTGCGAAAATGTAAACAGGAATTTGGTTTATACAAATCTTTATCTGCAGTTTATGAATTCATTTATCAAAATGTCCATCAGCCATGCATGAATTGATAGAAATCCGTCTAGAGGGAGGGTATCTAACAAACACGAGAACGTCACCTGAACAACTACCACCGTAAAGTCATGAAACAAGTGTCCATATTTCATACAAAGCATACCTCAGGTTTACAGCTCATACAACTGTATTCTTCCTGTATTTATATATGAAAATAAAACCTCGACCACTTAACAAATAATTTCTGGTCATCTTGAAGTTTGCCACATTCATTATTTATCTGAAGTTTCTGCTGTATTTTAATCCTCAATGTGTGCGTAATAGAGGTTGATGTTCGCAAAGCCAGGGTCAGGTTGTAAATTGTGCTCAAATAAAATCTCGACTATCCAGGGACTGTGGAGGCACTCTTGAAATGCCTCAATATTTAGCACTGTAATGCGGCTAATTTCTCAACATCTGTGTCATTCTCTTGTTCCAGCGCCATGGGGTAGCCGTGTTTTTAGTGATTACTCTGTGTGCAAGCTTGTTCCTCGTTTACAATACCAGTTTCAACTATGCGTCCAGAGAAGCTAACGATACGAAGAATCGGCAAGCCGACCAGACCACCAAACCTCCTCTCAGGGAGCCCAAGCCTTACGCTGCGCAAGTCTTACAGGGCTACAGTGGCATAATAGACCACAAGGTAAGCAGATGTTGCAGGACTTTATAATAAAATATCAATGGTGATTTTGTCTCTCTCTCTGTCTGTCTGTCTGTCTCTCTCTCTCTCTCTCTCTCTCTCTCTGTCTCTCTCTCTCTCTGAGTTGTTCATACCGTACATTGCTCGACTGCTCCAATTCCATGGCCACTGAGGAAAATGAAATCTCAGAACACACTCTTTTTCTTTATTTCTCTCTTTTTCTTTCTCTCTTTCTTTCTCTCTTTTTCTCTCTCTCTGTCTCTGTCTCTCTCTCCCCTACCCTACCCTGTCCATTTGTGTTTCACAGGCAGGTAGGGTTTAATTAATTAAGCAAGAATTATCTTTAGTGCAGCTCCTTAAGGATACCCACCCTGTCATTTGTCACAATTGCACTGCCTAGAGGAGTGGGACCGTGGGGAAGCACCTGCCTGTACCAATAAATGTTTAGTGCAAATAAAGTCCTTTGGCTGCGGTCTTAATGTCTAATTGATGATCCCAGGAGTGCACCTGGGCGATAACTGACGTCACTGGAGGTATTGACTGACTACCTTCCTTTTACAAAGGGGGGTAGAGCGATCAATGAAACCATAGTCCCGGCAGTGCCAAGAAAGCAGACCGTATATGACTGATGCTATCACACACAGTAGGCTGCATGCATGTTACAGTACTTGCCTTGCCGCATGCTAAGTTTTAGGAAATCCAATCTACAAAATCTTCTTCCCAATTCACTTTGTTTGCTTTTGTGTAGCAAGATGAGATGGATGTATGTTTTCTTTTGTTGTTTTATAACTAGAGGGTCAATATTTGTTGGAGTTTACACTCGGCAGAGTTCAGTATTCTAGATGTTAGGGTTAACCCCCCCAAGGCCATGGTGAATTGAAATCGAGACACATTCTGCACTGGCGTAAATATTGGAAGTGAGTCAGAATTGTTTTATAACTCTTGACGAGCCATGCAGAAGTGTTTTTCTCACTCAAATGTCAATATTCAGTGAGCGAGCACATCTGATTTAATGAGGATTCCTGTAATGTTTGAGTTGGCCAGGCGTATGGAGGAGTATTGATCCCCCACTCGTCCTCCTCCCCCTTTGACGCTGAGGGTAGACCCTCAAAAAGAAACGTCCAATTTATTGTCTCATGTTTTCTCTCCATAAACGTATTGACGTTTTGCAGTCCAGGGACATCCATTAAAGGCTCTGAGAAGCATGACATAAGTTTGCTGGAACCCACAATTACCAATCAGCAGCTGCAGAAGACTGGCAACACTGCAGACACTTCAGATATCAATGAAAACAACCAGCATCTATTTTATATACAGTAGAAAAGGAATCAACAGTGTACTGTTTGGAGTCTGTGACTGGACCTTACAGTACCCAGCTGGCAAATAGCCTCCAGTACTCCCCAAGCTTTCTGAGTAGACTACCAATCAGAATGTGTGGAGATTGATATGGAGAGAGAGAGTGAAGGGGAAAGAGAGAGATAAAGAGCTCCCAGGGGATGGGGTGGCTTCTTGTCCACACACCGTCCTTATTTGATTCAGCATGAGCAGGGTAGGAAACCACTCTGCCTGGCTCTCTGTAGAGAACCCAAAAGAGACCACAGCCACTTTGCTCAGATTGGCTTTGAGACACACTAGCCGTGCCGACACACGGCTCACATGACAGTGTTGGGCAGCAGCAGAGGAATTGGGGAACGAGGAGGAAATATACTTCAGTGGTGAGAACATGCCAGCAGCCTCCTAAAGGTAGCTTTCTTAGCACGAGACAACAGGTGGGAAACACATTGCACGAGTCTCACGATGTGTCACCTGTTCCGTGTGACTAACATTGCTGAAAAAGAATATGTTCAAACAAAAGCATATTGAAACGCATACAAACAGGATATTCTAAAGATTATGCCCACGCGATTATATGAATGTTCAGGTATTTCAGGTCAAGAGGAAAATTAATTGTAAAATATACAGGCTTTAATATCTTTTGGCCTTTTGTGTTTAATAATATAATGTAATGGTTGTGCCAAGAAGAACTAAGTCATCTGTGCCAAGTACAGATCATGAACTGCCTCTCTCAGTCTTCTGTCTCTCTATCTCTCTCTCTCTCTCTCTCTCTCTTTTGCTCTCTCTCCCTTTCTTTACTAAATGCTATGCTGACAGCTGGAGAAGTGACATGATTCATATATCATCTGGAACGCACAAATCTTGTGCTGTTGTGTCTACGAGACAAAGTCATTTTTCACCGTTCATTACGATCTCTCTGAGCAATCAACCAGCTGGAGGCCAACACAACAACTCCCCAATTAGGTATTTCTGTCCAACGAGGAAGCTGGGCCTTCTTTCATGTGAAATAGCTGTGTGTGTGTGTGTGTGCCTTTGGCGTTTCGTTCTGTCTTCACACACACTATTATTAGGAGTCGAGTTGCACATTCTCATGTTTTTAGGAACATGGTAGAAATGCTCGAACACTATTGTTCCCATTAAAGGGAGTAGCACATCCATTCTCCTCTCTCTGTACTGCTTTCCCAGTTGCCCTTATTCTTGGACTCCCAACTTATCTACAATTTCTCTATTGGCAAACAAAACAGAGCTTCAGGGTCTTACCAAGGCAGGCCTGAAAAGCAATTACGGGATGAGAGGGCGCAGTCTCTCTCGATAAATATTCCCTCAACACAGTAATCTTGCGTTGTGTGCCTTGTGGCATTCTCTGGTTAGGGAATCACTGGGAACTCATACATTTTCAGCACAAAGAAAAATCCTGAAACTTTATTGTGTGTTTCGTGAGTAGAAAGGGAATTTCATGCTTTACATGTTTTAACCTTTGGCGGTTTGTAAGCCTAGCCAGGGGGGGGGCTACTCTACGTGCTCTTTGTGGGAGCTATGAAGGAGCTAAAAAGGTTAAACAATGTTAAGTGGATGATACCTTTGGCAAAATGGCAACTGATAGATAAATGGCTGACTTCTATCCTTTGGTGAGTGAAGAAAAAGCAAAAAAAGCTGAAAGATGAATGCGTGACTTCTCTGTCTCATTCACCCTCTTTATGCGAGGGTGGCTGCATTAATCAGCTCTTTAGGAATGATTAATGGGCTGGTGCTTCACACTGAGAGACAAACGATCAGACTATTATTTGTGTTTCCATCTCCCTCCATATGCTGCCAGCTTCCCCAAGGATTAGCAACATATTGAACAAGGAGTAGATATTTATTGTTTGATACACAAAACACTTCAATTGAAAATGTCTTTGCTACCCCCCAAAAGTGGGTCAGTATTTCACAGTGGGAAGCACCCAGAGGGAGCCTCTGAGAATGCCACGTCAAAGACTCCCAATAGGATCAAATAACTGTATAGTTTAACACAAAGCACCAATGCAACTTGTTTTAAATCCTCCGGCAGAACAGGTGGTTCAGACTGCCGCCGGGTGCCGTCATCCTCTCCCACTGGTTTAGGAAAAACCTGGTGAAACTGAAACCGGCACCAGCATATCCCACAAGCCCTAGGACCAGGCCTGTACATGCTGCACTTCAACACAGTGTTGGAAGAGTGAGCACTTTATTGAACCCACGTAGAGTCGAGCCTCCCTCTAACCCGTGGGGTGTCGACATCAATTCGGGTTAAGCAGAATCTCTCACTCGGAGATCAACAGCAGGGAATCGTCTCGGGAACCGAGCATGCCGTTAGTGTGAAATGGATTAGAGCGTGTAGACATTATTAGTCCGTATACAGTACGCCCCTTCCCAGGGCCCTGGCCCCAAGACCTACGTGTGTTTGGGGCTGCCGCATGGCTGCATGTCGACCCCTGCAGCCCAGCCCGAGATGGATGGCGAGGCTCTCAAACGTGAACCCATGATGCGTTCATGGAGGCACTGTTGCCATCTCAATTTCCGCCGTGTTTGTCACCAGAGTGAGCTTCTCTGCTGCTGCTGGCCTTAGCCGCTCTCATCAGTTATGCGAGAGAGGCGTTCATGATGATAGCATCAGATGCTAAACTAATAACCGCGGAGATCAGCACAGACAGCTACAGCATCGAAATCAATCTTAATCCCCCTAATACGCCTGTATAGAGATATGCACACCGACATTCCGGCAGGCGCCGGGTATCGTACGCTCGCCATTCCTTCATTACAGAGCAAAGAGAGGAGGGGTTATTCCCTGCTGGAGGCGGTGAGCAGGTTGTGTGTGTGTGTGTGTGTTCTCGGAGTGTGTGACGAGTCAACTTCTGTGAGGAGGAAGACATCTAGGATTAGACTAATGAGCGGAGCACAGAGAGTGTGGGAGGGAGATGACCTGGGTTAACACCCCCATGAAGCTGTTTGCTAATGGTAGCACATGCTGAAGGGACTACAGGGCTGAATGTGCCAAAGCTGCCTTCACTGTAGATCTTCCTGTTTGTGAGTTGGTACTCAGAAGTAAGGTTCAAGTTCTTATCCAGCTATAATGGGTTAACAGACAGTTTTTTTTTGTAGAGAGCATTTAAAAAATAATTGTTTAAGTACATTCATGTTTTTTTGTATGTTCTTTTCTCGATATCCTTATATTATCGCTGTAACTTGAAAATAATTTCCCCCTTGGGAACATGAGACATTAGTTTAGTGCCCATTAATTATGTTTGTGATCTGGCAAAGGGGTTGTGTTGGAATTGATCTTGCTTTGTGTGATCCATGGCTCCATAGTGCAGCTCAACATGGTGGTGATTGCGTTTCAATTTATTTCTTGTGAACCGCTTATCCCAAAAACTTTACACACGACACTGGGTCCTTGGGACCTCAGCAATACATCTGCAAAAATTCACGCAGTGCCCGGTTCTCAAGATAATCGAGCCATAGACAAGACAGTGACCCTGAGATTCCTGCCTTTTATAGTTGTGTATGTTAAGTATTATCTTCACACTCTGTCAAATATTTGACACTCTTTTTGCTGTCTCCAGGAAAAGATTTACGTAGGTGTGAAATCGTGGGTTAATTAATTAATTAATTGGGTTTGTTTGTTTTGGGTTTGTTAAACACTGTTTGTCAAAGTAAAAATGACAGTTTGAAGCAGAGTGCCACATTCAAATGAGTATGATGTTGTTTATTTATTGCTGATATTCATATCTCAAATCCACTGTCGTTTATCCAGTTTTATTTCCATACTTCATGCAAGGGATTCAAACAGTCCAAACAGCACAAACAACAGAACTCTGTGTTGTTGTCGCGCGAATGTGGATTTCAACCACAGGATGTGGGACAGGCTCCTCCTAGAACAGAACATTTCCAATTAGAGCACAATTTTCACCAGCGTGGAACAATAGGGTATGCCTCAAGAAATCAACCACTGTGTTGGTAGTCTGACCACTATCGTATCAGGATGTTTTACCGTGATATGGATGTTTTTGTTATAGGCCTGTTGTGCCCGTGCATACAAACCGCTCGTACGAGCCTCAGAGCCTTCCTATTATGAGTTGTGACAGAGGAGGGGAGGTGCCATGCTAACCTTTCTCCTGGAATGGCACAGCAATCCCACCATGTCTCACCAAAGGGCCTGCCCTACATTTTGTTGTCTCCGAAGCGCCCCCCTTTTTCTTCCTCTGACAGCCACTTCTCTTTCTTGCTTTTGCTTTTCTTTGTCATCCATCAAGGTTGCCTTTCCTATCACCCCCTCCACCCCCACTCCTCCACCACCACCCACCATATCACCCCCAGCTTTGGCGCGTCCCTCCCCAGTTTGAGTAGAGCTTGGTGCCGTCTCTCCTCTCTCTCTCTCCTCCCCCCCATCCTTATCCTCCACACCCTTCCCCTGCCCCCCGCCTCTCTCCCTTCTTTTTTTTCTGAACAATCTCGGCTACAAGGCTCCTACTGTAATCTCAGTTCTCAGGGTGGAAGAGAGGGAGTTCTCGGCCTGGTAAATTGCATCTCATCTTTGGTATTCATACCAAGGCAATCATCGCGACGGGGAATGTCTCTTAGCTGTGGCCTTATTTGTGTCTTTTCTTCCTTTTCTCTGCACCCCCCTCTCTGTCTCTCTCTCTCTCTCTCTCTCTCTCTCTCTCTCTCTCTCTCTCTCTCTCTCTCTCTCTCTCTCTCTCTCTCTCTCTCTCTCTCACACACACTCTCACTCTGTGGGCTGTCTCTCTGCGGGCTGTGGTGAGAGGAAGAAGGCTGGTTGATGACCTGCCCAGCCGGCCAGCAGAGTTGTATTGGCCAATTAGTTGCAGACCAGGGTGTAACCTGCAAGTCTTACAGCTTCCACAGAGTTGACACACGGGGCGTCTGGATCTGTGCTTCCTGCATCACATACTGATGCAAACTCCCACCTGGAACACCCTGAGACGCATCCTGAACAATCTCTACTGCATAGAACAGAACGCCGTTAATAATCAATAAATACATGGTTCTCTTTCCTACTATAGTATTGTGCACCCCCCCCCCCCCCCTTCCCCAGCTCAGAGTTGATTGGTGGTCTAGAGATCAGAGGAAAGGGTTTGGAGGAGTAGAAGTTTGTCCCAGTTTGTCTGTTTTTCCTTTCTTTCTTATGCATCTTTAGACCGTCCCTCTTTAGTGATGGTGTGAGATGAGACAACATTGTCTGCACACACACACACACACGCATTCACTCTCATGCTGTCTTTGTCACAAGTCAAGCTCCCTCTTTTGTTCCGGCTCTCACTTTGAAGATCAGAGCTTTGCCACAAATCCTCTTTTCTTCAAACCCAGAGTAACATCAGATGTGGTTTGAAATACCACCCTATAACAAGACATCAACCATAATGGGGTTGTCTGTTGTCCGTCCCCCAAAAAAGAAAATCGAATCAGAATTTGAATCAAGTGCACAGTTATTGTCCTCCATCAAAGGTGTCCTTTTTTCCAAGTGATCTCCGAGATAAAAAATGCCGTTTTAATTAGCCTCTGGAGCGGGCGCTGGCTGTTCCTCTGGAACCCCCACTGCCTCCCCCCCCCCCCCCCACACACACACCTCAGCTTCCCGGCTGGGGGCCCTCTGATGGGCAGACAGACGTGTGGACTCTTCCCAGCAGGCTCCTCCTCCTCCTCCATTGACGGTGCCGCCCGCATTCCACAGTTCAGTGGCTACAGTTTTCGAAACAACATCTCACCCCCTCCCCCCCCCACACACACACTCACCCTAGCTGTTGCTGTTGACACTAATTGGAGTCTCTTGTTCCCCGCTCCTTCTCGTTCTTCTTTGGTGCTATTGACCTTAATTACTGTTTCATTTCTTTTTACCCTCCCCTCTTGCACCTTCTCCTCCTGACTCTCCTTCTCTCGCTCACATTGGTAGCTGCATACCAACCGATAATGACTCCAAAAACTTTGGACTCCTGCGTAGTTAGAACAAGTCAGTCTGATGAATCAGTCTTTTATGTTGGCGTATCAGCAGGCTGAAGTGATTGCAACCTTTTGGCGGTAGCATTTACTGGCCATATGCTTTGATTTCGGTGCTGGCCTACAGTGAGCAGGTGCTAAGTTCCAGACTCCAGACTCTCTCCCACGATCTGCTCCCTTCAAATCAATAACACCGCTCTGTGCTATTTCTCGGCTTCTCTAGCTTACCTGAAACTGCAACCGTTTTTCGTAATCTATAATTCTTTTTAAATAGGGATTTCTCTGCCAAGCGAAGGAGAATGATTAAATGATCGGATTTAATGCCTGGAGACCCGTGTTGGGTTTTTACTGCCAATTACGTCCAGTGCCCATGAGTACAGCTAGGCAGTCAGGCTGCTGTACAGACCACTGAGATAATCAGACCGGCAAATCTGCGTAATTTCTCTCATTTTTTCAGCCAAAATCACAGTGTAATTATGTTCATAATTATCACTCTCTTTACAACATCTTTCTGTCACTGTTTAATTATAGGGACTGGTGAATGTGGCACTTGGTAATCTGTGGTGTTTAGTCAAGCATGTCTTACAGAGCAGAACAACACGATGTACTGTCTGGAACCAACATGATCACATCCGGTCCGAGTCTGTCCTTATTGGAACAGTAGCTCATCTGTTGTGCACCGCTAATGGCTTAGATGTAAACCATCAGTAAGATGTACTTGGATGTAGATGCACCATGTGACATGGAGGCTGTTAAGGGTTCTGGGAGAATTCATTCTGGGTCAAAAATAAACTGGCATTCCTTTTGGGGAAAAACTGATGTCAATATACAAACGTTTCTGAATTATATATTTATAGATGATAGATTTTTGGAGCCAAGCTCAGAATGTGCTGCTCTTGAAACAGTGTTTGGTTCTGGCTGTTGGAGTAATCAGACGAGCAGATGCACCCTGTGAGTGTACAGATACAACTAAATTCAGAGTTGGTGGGCAGCAATTTCACCTGACACAGTGAGAGGATTGGACATAGAGAACCAGGCCATCCATTCTTGTTCTTTTTAATAGCCTGGGCAGGCTCCCTGAGAGAACAGATCTGGCCAGAAGACTCACTTAAAATCCTCAGACATGAACTATGGACTCACTTACCTTTACATTGCAAGCCTAAGAGCTCAATTCGGATTTATTGTTCAGATCCCCCCCAAATTATATGTTTGGCTGTTCACATAATAATTAATATTTTTGCCCATTATCAGATTCCAATGGGATCTGGTCACGATCCTGAATTGATCTGCATGCACAAATGAAAAATAACAAAGACGTCAGACGCACTACACTGGACATTGATTTGATTTGATCCAAACACACAGACCAGTAAGGATACAACCCCTCTAGTTTTGCTCGTTCAGAAGCTCATCAGGTCTCCTGTCCCTGATGACCTCCGTCTGAGCTGTTGTCCACGCTTGTATTCACCGAGTGAGAATTGTGCAGACTGTCGATGAAAAGTGACTTCAAAGTCGGATGGATTCCGTATTGCCTGTTCAGACTGAGGTCTGAGCAAGAACAGCTGATCTGAGCCACTTTTGCCTGTAGTGTGAAAGTGAAGTCAATGTTACATTCAGTCATTTAGTAGATGCTCTTATCCAGAGCGACTTACTGTAAGTACAGGTACATTCCCCCGAGACAAGTAAGGTGATGTGAAATTTGCATGCGGGAATCGAACCGGCAGCCTTTGGATTGGTAGCCCAATTCCCTAACCGCCCAGCCATCTGACCCCCATGTTAGAACGATGGTTTCACTGTGTTGCCCCAGTGGTTCTGTCTTAGCTCTGGAAGAGAAGAGGCTGATTTGGACCACTCCAGAGTGGAAGGGGGTGGCGGTGGGGGGGGTCTGATGGGTAGACTGGTTGACCACCAGGGCTTCGTTACCTCGGCAGTTCATCAAACACCGGAGGAGTTGCCCTTCCTCTAAACATACAGCATACAATGTCATTCTCTCACTCTCTCTCTCACTCTCTCACACAGTCCACATGGCCCAATTGACTATCTCAACTATGGCCTAGTGATTTTATAATGGAAAATTCCATGTTGGAAAAAATGGCTGGCACACCCTCATTGTTTGTTACTTTATATTAGATTAATGTCATCTTAAATTGTTGCTGTATTGTTGTTCAGTAGATAGTTCCCTGCAGGCTACGAGGCCAAGCCTGCATGATTCAAGTGAGAATAGTGTCAGAGGAATATTTAGGCACCAGAACACCTCTGCAGACAAGACCTAAGCAGGCACACACACACACACTTCATTCAAGTCATAGATTAGCCTTCTATGAAAGGTAATGGCTTTTATGTAAGGAATAATTTATAGGAAGATACTATGGATCAAGGAATTCCATACATCAGAATTACAGTATGTGAGGTGGGAGAGAAGTGACTTTGGATGAGACAAGAGAGAGTGTTTCCAAGCAAATGCTTTGTGAGACCCAAAGGTGTTTGTGACAGTAGCAAGTCAATGACAAGCTGTGCAAACCCAAGAGCAACAGTCACAATCCATTTGTCAACAAAGCATTTTTCTTCCTCATACATAAACAGTAGGGGGTACTCTTCATGAAGGTCCCCTTTAGGTGCACTGTTCTTGTTTGCTAGACAGCTGGGGTAGATACTGTATTTCAAAAGCATTTTCGATGACCGCCTCTCCTATCTTTCCCTTACTGACTAAAGGGGATTTAAGATGCAGGACCTGATTCTAAGCACATGAACTACCCATGTCCAAATTCATCTCTCTCCCTCCTCCTTCTCAGCCGCTCAAAATGCACTGCCAGACCTGTGCCCTGGTGACCAGCTCCGGCCACCTGATTGGTGGGGGCCGTGGCGAGGAGATCGACCAGGCCGAGTGCGTGATCCGGATGAACGACGCCCCCACAACGAGGGGCTACGGCCCAGACGTGGGCCTCCGGACCACCCTGCGCGTCGTGGCCCACTCCAGCATGCAGCGGGTGCTGCGCAATCGCCATGAGCTGCTCAACGCCAGCCAGGACACGGTTTTCATCTTCTGGGGGCCCAGCAGCTACATGAGGCGGGACGGGAAAGGTCTGGTGTACAACAACCTGCGCCTGATGAACCAGGTGCTGCCCAAGCTCAAGGTGTACATCATCTCCTGGCAGAAGATGCTGCAGTTCGACGAGCTCTTCAAGAGGGAGACGGGCAAGGACAGGTGAGGCGGAGGGTTGTCGGTGGGAATTGGCTTCCGTTTGTTTCACGAGTTCAGTAACACACCAGATATGCTTTTATTGAGATAAGATATGCTTTTATTGAACCAGGGCTGGTAGCAGAGCCAAGCCTAATGCAGTTTGGTAGAGGCTGGTAGCAGAGCTAAGCCTAATGTAGTTTAGTGGAGGCTGGTAGCAGAGCCAGGTCTGGGGTCCAGGCATTGAACTCAGGGTGTGGTCCTAGTGGGTCACGGCCGAGCAGCAACTCAAGCAAATCTCCCGGGAAGCCTGGATAGATGACAGTTAGAAGCAGAGAAGACAGGGAAGGGTGGGAGGGTGACAACAACATGTTAGCACAGGGACCAGAGGAACGGAAGATACTTTATACAGAACTCATAATTGAAACGAGGAGTTCGGTTGAGATGCTCCGTGCTTTGACTGGGCTGATGCGTATGAGTTGATTGGGGCGAAGGACTAGTCTTGGTGCGCCATCTTCCTCCTGAACTTCAGTTAATCGAACTCCATTTTGCGAGGGTGTTGGAGCGCTGGATATAAGCACAGTGGTACTATTCTTACGTTGTGTGGCACTCTGTAATTGACAAGGACTCCAGCCAATAGCAGAGCTTCAATGCAATGCAATGAGGGCACCAACCGGTGCCTGTGTGAGTATGTTTCTGATAGGGTGCCTAGGTAACCTAACATACAAAGCCTTCAAGCAGATGGGTTCTTTTGTTAGGAAAAACAAGATCTTAAAAGACCTTGATTAAGTTCCTAAAAAGATACAAAACCTCTGCATTGAACAGTGAGCTGAATGAGTTGTTCATACAGTACAGTGCTCGACTGCTCCAGTTCCATGGCCACTGATGAAAATTAAATCTCACAACACACTCTTTCTCTTTATTTCTCTCTCTTTTTTTCTCTCTTTTTCTCTCTTTTTCTCTCTTTTTCTCTCTTTTTCTCTCTTTTTCTCTCTTTTTCTCTCTCTCTCTCTCTCTCTCTCTCTCTATCTATCTATCTATCTATCTATCTATCTATCTATCTATCTATCCATCCATCCATCCATCCATCCATCCATCCATCCATCTCTCTCTCTCTCTCTCTCTCTCTCTCTCTCTCTCTCTCTCTCTCTCTCTCCTCTCTCTCTCTCTCTCTCTCTCTCTCTCTCTCTCTCTCTCTCTCTCTCTCTCTCTCTCTCGATATGTCTCTCTCTCTCTCTCGATATGTCTCTCTCTCTCTCTCGATATGTCTCTCTCTCTCTCTCGATATGTCTCTCTGAGGCTTGGCCCAATGACATCTGTGGAGCTGGAACTGCAGCTCAAGCCAGACATCGCAAGGGAAATTACTTTGAAAAGGATTTTGCAAACATCTTTGTCATTCACCCCCGTTGAGTTGAGCCTATGAGTCAAGTGATTGTTTATTCAGTGTAACCGACTGTGCTCCTATGATCTTTTTCTGGCTACATAGCCATAGATATCCAATTTCCTATTTTGTTCTTCTGTTTGAATCAAATCAAATCAAATCAAATCAAATTTATTTGTATAGCCCTTTTTACACGCAAGCATGTCACAGAGGGCTTCACATGCGCCCATAGAACTGCCCCTCAACCAACCTAAACCCTCAAGGAAGACAAGGAAAAACTCCCAGAAAAACTCCCACCGGGAGAAAAAATGGAAGAAACCTTGGGAGGAGCAATTCAGAGAGGGATCCCCTCCTCCAGAGACGGTTGGTAAGAGAGAGGAGCAGAACACAAGCTAAACATAGACATACAGTGTCAATGGGTTTTGAAACACCAAAATCCATTGTTCGGCTTTATAGACGTTGGATGGGACCGGGAAACTCGCTGTTGGCCGTCATGGAGACTGGATTCCGGGTGACGACCTGGTTCAGCGTTGGCAGACCGACGACCAAGCAGGTCCTGACAGCTCAAACCCCCCCACACCACAGGGAATGTGTGAGGGGGGGACAGAGAGGAGAGCAGGGATTAGAGAATGCCAGGAGCAGCTAACAGTTACAGTCAAAATAGAATGAGATCCCCACCGGTCAAGTGTGGACTAGTGCAGCAATTTAACAGAGCAAAAAGGGTATTTGATGCAGCCCCACACACCAAAACAACAACAGCCCCCCTCAGTTGGAACATGAAATCTGTTCCAGGGGAAAGAACTCTAAAGTAGGTTATACTTATACGAATAAGGATGAAAACAGCCAGTCCCCCGTTGTCTCCAACTAGTAATAAAAACTATAACAGTAACAATATACAGCAACGGAACTATAATAATAATAATACTAACAATATACAGTAACAGGTTTACTTTATTTGTAACATCTAGCTGGGCAATGTGAACATAAGCTATAATTAAAATTTAAAAGTTACATGTGATACACACATAGGCAAGCACACATCCCAGGTTTACATAGAAAGTACACATATACTTCCCTTTAACAATCATAGAATTGACTAAACAAGAACGTTTTTAATCTAGTTTTAAATGTCGAGACAGTATCAGCTTCCTTAATTGAGATGGGTAATTTGTTCCAAAGAAGAGGTGCTCTATATGAGAACGCCCTACCTCCAGCAGTTTTTTTCTTAACTTTGGGTATTACCAGATAGCCGGCATTTTGAGATCTTAGAGACCTTGCGGGGCAATAGGGTGCAAGGAGACCGGAGAGGTACAGTGGTGCCAATCCATGCAGAGATTTGTAAGTTAGTAGTAGAACTTTGAAATCAGCTCTGGCTTGGATAGGGAGCCAGTGTAAAGAGATAAGAGTCGATGTTATATGATCAAACTTTCTAGTTTTAGTCAATAGTCTAGCAGCAGCATTTTGCACCCGCTGTAAGTTTTTTAGGTAGGTAATTGGGAGGCCAGAGAACAACACATTGCAGTAGTCCAATCGGGACGTAACAAAAGCATGTATTAGTTTTTCAGCATCATCCTTTGAGAGGAATTTTCGTATTTTGGCAATATTACGTAGATGGAAAAATGCTGTTCTGGTGATTTGCTTAATATGGTACTCAAATGAAAGGTCTGGGTCCATTGTGACTCCCAGATTTTTTACCAGCTGGCTTTGAGATACTTTGACGCCGTCTAAGTCTAAGGTTAGATGGGATAAATTATTTCGGTGTTTTTTCGGACCAAAAATTTGAACCTCGGTTTTATCCGAATTAAGAAGAAGGAAATTTGCAGTCATCCAAGTTTTCAACCCGGAAACACAGGTTTCCATAGCATGTGGAAATTCTCCCGGCTTTATAGACATGTATAGCTGAGTATCATCTGCATAGCAGTGAAAATCTACCCCAAAACTTCTAATTATGTTTCCTAAAGGCAACATATAGAGTGAAAATAACAGAGGGCCTAAAACTGAACCCTGTGGTACTCCGTATTTTACAATGGAGCTCCTGGATGAGCAACCATCATAGTGGACATATTGTGATCTATCAGATAGATACGATCTGAACCACTGAAGTGAAGTACCAGAAATCCCAACATAGTTCTCCATACGTTCCAGGAGAATCTCATGATCTACAGTGTCAAAAGCTGCACTTAGGTCTAGAAGAACAAGGACAGAGCTAAAGCCCGCGTCAGAGGCTAATAATAGATCATTGACTACCTTGGCTAATGCAGTTTCAGTGCTGTGGTGAAGACGAAATCCAGACTGGAGAGGTTCATAGAGCTGATTTGAGGAGAGGTGCTCAGTGAGCTGTTTTGCCACAGCTTTTTCCAAAATTTTGGAGAGAGATGGCAAATTTGAAATGGGCCTGTAATTGCTAAGACAACCTGGATCCAGGTTTGGTTTTTTAAGAAGGGGCTTGATAATAGCTTGTTTGAAATCGTCAGGGACTTGTCCAGTTACAAGAGATTCATTAAAAATACTAAGCATGGGCGGTCCAATAATATGGAGAAGTTCCCTACAAAGTTTGGCAGGGAGGGGATCGAGAAGGCAGCTAGTGGGTTTCGAGGAATCTATCAGCTTGATGAATGCTTCCATAGAAATAGGGTTAAAGTGAGTGAGAGTCTCAACATGCAGAATGCTGGGTACAGAGGGAAAATCAGTGTTGATGGCCACTCCTCCAGGACTAGTCTGTAGTTTGTCCCTTATTGCATAGATTTTTTGGTCAAAGAAATCTAAGAAATCATTGGGAGAGAGATCTGAACTAACACAGAGTGTACTTTTCTTAGTGAGTTTTGCAACAGTATCAAATAGGAACTTAGTGTTGTGTTTGTTCTTACTAATCAACTTAGAGAAATATTTTGATCTGGACCTGATGAGGACTTGCTTGTACTCTATTTGGCTGTCCTTCCAGGCCAGGCGGAAAACCTCCAATTTAGTGGTACGCCACTTACGCTCTAATTTTCTAGTGGACCTCTTGAGAGTGCGGGTTTCCTCTGAATACCATGGAGCCAGTTTCTTGTCTATTCTTTTCCTTGGTTTGAGTGGAGCAACAGAATCTAGGGATTGCTGAAGAACCAAATTCAGATCCCTTGTTTTAGCATTTAATGATTTATTCGGGACATCAAGTGCTTCTAGTGCAGCGGGTAGAATACTAGCCAGTTCCAGAGCTGTATTTGGGGTTAAGCAGCGGCTAATAGAAATATTCTGGGTGCCTCCAAGGCTCTGGCAGAGATCCATTTTAAAGGTTACCAGGCAGTGGTCTGATAATATAGGATTGTGGGTATGAACAATGACATCACTAATCTTGATTCCCCGCGTGAGAACTAAATCCAATGTATGCGAGTGAAGATGGGTAGGTTTAGAAACCACCTGAGTGAGACCTGTGGAATCCATAAGAGCAGTAAAGGCCTTACTTAGAGGATCTTTTGGGTCATCGACATGAATGTTAAAATCACCCATAATTAAGATATTGTCAGTGTATGTCACAAGATCAGCACTAAAATCAGCAAATTCCTCAAGGAAGAGGGAGTATGGGCCAGGGGGCCGGTATAGAGTAACTATACAAAACGAAGGAGGGGGGGCAACAGTAGTAGAATTAGTCCTTTTTAAAGTAGTTGGTGGTTTCATACAAATTATCTCAAATGATTTAAAGGTATTGACAGATTTTAGGCTGAGGTTGAAGCTAGCTTTATATAACATAGCAACACCACCACCTTTCTTTGAAACACGAGGGATGTGTGAATACGCAAAATCAGGAGGCGAAGCTTCATTCAGGGGGAAATATTCATCAGGTTTGAAGTATATATGCTGTAGATATTTGTATGCATTTGCAGATGTTTGTGTAAATACAGTGTGTAGTGGATGTCCAGTACATTGCATTTAGCCTCTTGTTATTCCGGAGCCTTCTCTATTGAGGCTGATAATTCATTCAAGCAAAGGAAACTGCAGGACTGTAATTGAAAATTACAAAGTATGCCATTTTTTTTAGTTAATTAGGACTGTGTGGGATGTTGCCATGTCCAACCCAGTTTGATTATATCAACACAAAAGCCCTGAAAAGCAGGTGTGTTTTAGATTCTCGCAGGGTAAATTGCAAAGGATGGAAAATAGCCTCATGGAATAATTACTAACAAATTAGATATGGAATGATGTCAGTACAATTGTATTCAGTATTTTATAGTTCCATTCACTTGGGGTTCCAAGCCACAATGTTTCACAATCATAGTGCAGAACCTCAATTTAGGGGAAGAAGTCTTTTTTGGTTCTCGTAACAACTTGCCAATTAGATTAGGGTTAAATGAGGAGTGCAATTGCTTAGCTGCAGCTAAACAGCCTCAGGACCAGACTTGGGTGATATATTTTCACAAAAACCCAAACGTGTTAGCATCTTACCTCCTGGCATGGTATTACCCAGTCATCCAATGAATACGACTACATAATAGATGGCGCTTGAGGTCTTTGACATTTTACATCACATTTTTCATCACTGTGATTAAACAAGAAAACAGCTGAATAATGATTTATCTGGATTAGTGGAGCCTGTCAATAAAGCACTCTGTGTCCAAGATACATTTGTTACTCGTGTTCTTGTTCAAACTTTTCCAATTTGATGCTGTATGCTCTGCTGATAAAACAAAAGTACCTGCCAAGGGTTATTGTTTACACACCACAGCCAATAAGTATGCTCCCAAAACCTAAGTTGTTGTCTTTTAATTTAATCAGAAACACGCTTATTGTTTGCCATGATTCAATCAGGCTGAGTTGACTTTGTTTCATGGTCAGAGATAACTGGCTGGGTTTTAGATCAGTGGCACAGCCTTTCCTTTCCCAGTTATTCAGAAATCCAAGTCATAGAAAGCACTAATTGTTTATAATTGATTGGCAAAACAGGTGCATGAACCCACACATTCTCATAGACTCATGTAAACACTACCCCTTCGGCCTAGCGGTTCCAGTTCCAAATGTGTTTACAGCCTGGGCATTTCTTTCCAGACCTGAACCCCAGCCATGTCCTTCTGAGTGAGCTAGGCACAGAGACGGCTAACAGGGTGGTACACCTTGAACCCTGAAGTTTGTGTCATGTTCTATAATAGCACAGTGCTCCAGGCTGCTGTTATCAAAGCTTTTTATTATACGTTCTTCCTCTTGGCTTTTTCAAAGTGAGACTGCCATAGTCTCACTATCCCAAAAGCCATAGTGTTTATTTGTGAAGAAAGAACATTACCTGACATTTGATTAAAAAACAGTACCTCGGTGTGTTAATGTTCTATCTTTGTGCTACCTGGTGCTATGTGAGTTGTGTTCATACGCTACCAACAAGCAGACTTAACACAAAGAGCTTTTGTTTTGTTCTATTTCACTACCCAGTTCATTAAGAAGCCACCGGAATGTGTGTGTTTAATGATTGTCATCGGGGAGCTTGTTCACAGATTAGTGAGAGCAGTTGACAATCTCCTTTACAAACATGAACACGTTTCCCATGCACAGTACTGCAGGCTATGGCCACTGATCACTGAGAATTGCTAAGAAGGATCCCAGTGAGCTGAAGCAAGTCCCTCATGAGCAGTCAGTTGGCCCATGAATGATACGAAAGGGAAATATCCCAAATTGATGGGTTTTCAAGAACAGTGTTCCGCATGTCGTAAATACCGTTTTATCGTTTTTACATTATCACACGTTTCAGTGGACTCTCATTAGGGCCCTGTTGATAGCGGCCAGGACCAAAACTTAGTAATTTGAGAAAGAATAAATCATCCTGCCAATAAAGAGGAGTCATTTTCCCTTAAAATATCTTCAGTATGCTCTCATCTAAATCTCTCCTTTCTGCTCGACGGTTTGATTATTTGACAAGCTTTATTGTCATCCATCAGTATTTAGGATGGATTTGTATTTTAATGAATCTGCAAACGATCCTGGCACTAGTCTTTGGGGTAAAAATCGATCTCTGGATTTGAATAAATCTTTATTCAGCCATATCTTGCCAAAATGAGATCTTCCATTAAATTCCCAGTTAATCAGGTAGCCTTTCTCTTCTTTTTTTGTGAAGCTTGTCCACTCAACCCTTCCACTCACCCGTCTCTCTCTCTCTCTCTCTCTCTCTCTCTCTCTCTCTCTCTCTCTCTCTCTCTCTCTCTCTCTCTCTCTCTCTCTCTCTCTCCCCCATCCCTCCTCCCCGCCTTTCCGTGTGCCCCCCAGGAGGATCTCTAACTCGTGGCTGAGCACAGGTTGGTTCACCATGACCATCGCCTTGGAGCTGTGTGACCGGATCAACGTCTTTGGCATGGTGGCTCCTGACTTTTGCAGGTGAGCTCAGGTCTGAAAGGACCTCCCCCAAATCATGGATCGATCAGCATCATCTGGTATGGACGTCCTGATCAATGACAGCAGACGCTGTTTAGTTGGCGTAGTTGGTAGTGGTGGCGCTTGGGAAGTCAGAGGTGGTGAGTTCGACTCCCGGTCGGAGCGGACAGTGGCCTGTATACCTCTGATGGAACTTGCAAGACCATACCTGTTACAGAGAGAACAATAACAGTAGCAGCAGAGGTGGGGTAAATATACAGTTAAAAACAGAGAATTAAATGGTATACATGAATATAAACATGAGGTTTTATTTAGAACATTCTGAAAAAGCACTGATGCAACCCAAATGGAAGAATTGTGACCCACACATTTACAGATTCATTAGCGATTACTTCATTATGATGTTCGTTGGCAAGTGGTAATATTAGCTGGAGAAGCTTCTTCTTAATTCTATGGTTGATTCCCTGTTTCTGACAAGCCCTCGTCCTCTCTCCTCCCCCCCCCCCCCCCCCCCCCCCCCCCCAGGGAGCCCCAGCGGCCCTCAGTCCCCTACCACTACTACGAACCCCACGGAGCGGACGAGTGTGTCATGTACATCTCCCACGAGCGCGGTCGCCGTGGCAGCCACCACCGCTTCATCACAGAGAAGCGAGTCTTCGCCAACTGGGCGCGAATATTCGACATCCACTTCTACCAGCCGGACTGGAGCCCCCCGCCCCTCCCCGCCAACCGCACGCTGGGCGGCGTGGTCACTGTGATGCCCGAGAACACGTGACTTTGCAGGGAAAGAGGTTGAAGAGATGGACTGGCCTAATGGACTGAGGATGGTGTGGCTCAACACTGAGCACCATGCTGATGACCTGCTGCTGGCCTCCTCTGCTTGATGTGGGCAATCATGGTACTCTCTGATTGGATGCTATGGAAGGGGAGGGACAGAGGGAGGCATGCATTCCTATTGGACATTGCTGTGTGCTACTTTCAGTGCAGTGTTACACCATTGTACATTCCAGTCAGCTACTGCATGTTTGGGTATTGTTTCGAGTGGATTTGGTAGCGTGTGTGTGCGTGTGTGTGTGTGTGTGTGTGTGTGTGTGTGCGTGTGTGTGCGTGCGTGCATCGGTATGCTTGACTGAGATCTTTCACATAAGACCACATGTCGAAATATCCCTTGACTGTATGACAGTAGGTTAAGTTATCCAACCACACCCATGTTAACACTGTGTCAAGGAGTGAACACTCTGAACTGTGCCCAGCTGAACACTGGACCTTGCGCAACCCATGATCACAGGCTGCATACTGGCCATGTGATCACATTCACACACATTTAATCTGATTAAGCTCAATGAATGGGTTATTAATGTCTACCTATTCCACTATCATGTCCCACGTTGGTATGACTGTACAGAGGCCTGCTCAGGGGTTGGTAGGGTGAGGGGGGGGGGTTGGTGTAGAGCGGCGGTGGGGTGATTACGCTTCACGGCTGTCAGAAGTCGAGACGCATGAATCTTTTAGCAGGCCCTCTCTACCCCGGTCAGATGTGTGTGCTCGCGCATGTCAAACGCGCGGCTCTATCGCTCACAGATATCTGAGTGACAAGAGGGTGTCATTTACAATAATGTTTTCCGTGTGTGTGTGTGTGTGTGTGTGTGTGTGTGTGTGTGCACGCGAGTCGTCTGTGTACGCACTATGCTGTGTGTGTGTGTATATCAGCAAGCTTTGTTAGATCTGTCTCTGGTTTAATAGGGCAATTTATACAGCTACAGGCCAGATTGTCATGTAAATGTTGCGCCGCGTCTCACACGACCAGCTGGAGATTGAGATGGAGGGGAAGCTTGTGACCACACGCTCATCCAACTGTACTTGCACCGCTTTGCTTTAGACAAATCGAATCTGCAGTCATTTTGAAGAAAGATTGATTTTATCACATATGCGTGGCATTGTTTATGGATATGGGGTATGTGCACTTGATCGCATCTCTCTTGTCCCCCCTCTCTCTCTCCCACTATCCGTGTGAATGACTCTGTAGCCAGCCCTTGGCAGAGAAAAGGAGGGATCTTATCTAAATGATTGATCCCAGGTCTACGGCCTTATTGATTTTGGCCCACTCTCTTTAATGTGAGTAATGTGTGGTGCCACAGGTCAAAGATGTAACAGTTACACAAAGTGAACATGTTTCATATTGTGTTTGATCAAAAAGATAGGACCGATACTGCTATGAGTAAAAATGGGATGTTCCATTGTAGTCAGGGCACAGCTCTTGAACCTATTTCAAAGGAAAACTAATTTAAAAAAAAATTATTTCAGCAGTTCTTATACGTAGGTTATTTGTAATATTAATATCCCACGAGGCACTGGAACTCTGGATATATAAAGTAGTAGTAGTATGTGAAGTGGTTTGAAGATTATACTTTTTTTCATTTATTCCACATAATAAAAAACATTCATGAAAAAACTTCTCACATTATGTAAGATTCTATAAAGCAAAGAAGGAAAAACACAAAACATCTTTAAAAGAAAATGGATGCAAAAGGTGTATTGCTTGTGAAAATGGGAAAAGCAGTCAAGTTCTCGTCTTAAGTCGCTAAACGGAAACCTTCTTCTGCCTTTTGAAATCTGTTTGACTCGTGTCTGCGCCAGTGTCGCTCACTGCCACCCTCTCTCACACTGAAATAGTAATGAAAGACAGGGCCAAGAGGGCTCCTTCATCACCTCCGGGGCTAAAAATAGTCTCTCTGATGGTTCCTTGCTGCTGAATGAATCTCCTAGACCGCATTCGGCTCTAAAGTACAGTCTGCTACACGGCAAAGAGAACCTCTCACTTCCATCAACGTGCCTAAATCATAACGTCCTGTCTTATGAGGCCTGAACTGAGATGATCTCAATCATCACTTACACAATCATCGCGTTGTAGCTTTGAGGGTTTCTAGGTGCAAACCCTGGATAATGATAGTTTACAGGGCTTTAGAGGCAGCTTTTAGTTTTTAAAAGTAGAATCTCAAAGGGTGCCGATTTCTCTCTGGCTCTGGTGAGTTTGATATACATAATGAGCTCTAATGGTCAAATCCTGACATGACAAAAGGACCCAATTACCATCATGTGAGATAGCACACTCCTATTGTGTTCAGTTTGATTGACGTTATAGCCTATGATTAGTGTTTCCATGGTAATCTGGTAGTTATCAGATTGCCACACATTTCCCGCTTTCTCAAACAATGTGGGTGTGTGTGTGTGCACCCTCTCATTCACTTACACAATCATCGCGTTGTAGCTTTGAGGGTTTCTAGGTGCAAACCCTGGATAATGATAGTTTACAGGGCTTTAGAGGCAGCTTTTAGTTTTTAAAAGTAGAATCTCAAAGGGTGCCGATTTCTCTCTGGCTCTGGTGAGTTTGATATACATAATGAGCTCTAATGGTCAAATCCTGACATGACAAAAGGACCCAATTACCATCATGTGAGAT
The DNA here is from genome assembly GCF_021917145.1 of Hypomesus transpacificus. NCBI lineage: Eukaryota > Metazoa > Chordata > Actinopteri > Osmeriformes > Osmeridae > Hypomesus > Hypomesus transpacificus. The sequence goes on from NC_061069.1 coordinate 3,972,303, forward strand.
AGCACACTCCTATTGTGTTCAGTTTGATTGACGTTATAGCCTATGATTAGTGTTTCCATGGTAATCTGGTAGTTATCAGATTGCCACACATTTCCCGCTTTCTCAAACAATGTGGGTGTGTGTGTGTGCACCCTCTCATTCACTAGAGACAGTCTTGAAGCCTTATCCAGTAGTCTAGGGTTAACGCATGTGTGGCCATGATTTTGGTTGATTCTTGCTGCCATGCAAGGAGCATGGGGGTTCAGTGTCTTGCTCAGTGACACTTTGACAGGAGTTGGGGATCAAACCACCAACCTTGCAGTTAGATGGACAACCACCTCTACCCTTGAGCCACAACTGCCCAGTAGGTTTAAATAGGAAGGCAAACCCAAGATAATATATCCCATGTGACATAGTTCAGTCAATCCTATATTTTACAATTTCCACATCCTTTGAGTCTTGTACCACAATATGGGTCTCTAGTCAGGTGTGAAATAAGACAGACTCGAAAGAAGTCTGAAAATAGTCATTGTAGAAACAACCAAACCCAATAGTTCTTGAAGAAAACAATGTTAACTGACTTATCACTAGATTGAAAATGTTTCACTCTATCTGTACACACACCAGGCCAGGGATCACCTGATGGCAGAATGATGTAGTAGAAGGGATTTGTGACTCATCGTATCAGCCCAGCCATACATCCTTCAAATAGTTGCTTTGACTTTCAATAAGCCCTAACATCAAAATACTCGAGATGAATGTCATAAAAAGATTAACCTCAAAGAGAAAAACATATTGTTCAGATTTAAACAGCACTTTCATCTTCAATCAAGACATCAGGAAGTATTTTTTATTAAAAGTTAAATCCCCCCCCCAAAGCATGAGCTCCGAACAACAAAGGAGTCGGGAGAAACAAAAGCGTTGATAACGCGGGCCGGAGAAAAAGCAGTCGTCCCATGTGCAGCCTCCTTTCCACAGTGGATGGATGTCCAGCGTAAGAGTCCCATCGGCCAAGTCCACAGCCAGCCAGTTAATGGACGATTCCTGGGAGAGGGCAATATGGTGAATGGAAAATGTAGATGGTTCCATCATGTGAGATGGCATCATCTCCAATGGATATCCAGCACACCACCCGGAACGTTCTGTAGTGGGCACCCCGCACTGTAGTGTACACAAGCGGACCAAAGCAACAAGCAGCCAACACAACAACCCCCATGGAAACCATTGAGACCCTTATCCCCCCCTCCCCCTACATATTCTTTTCACGGAGACCATGATGCTGAGAGCCACTTTAGTCAAAAGGCCCCGGTGCTTTAAATATGCGGAGCGGCGTGCTCTCCGAGAAATGACATTCTTATCTGCAGACTCGATACAGTGCGTTTCAGACAAATCATCGCAATTATTGAATAGGCGGTTTGTACAAAACAGAACATTAAACACAAAGAAAACATCATAAACCGTGCACCCTGGTGGCTCACCGCACCCAACTTGGGCTGCCATACTAGGAAGGATCACTGTGCTTGCATGCTTACATCCTTCAGGTATGTTGTCTTTTTAAAATTTTTATTACATATTTCAGTTCAGTTTAAAAGTGTTACGGGGGATTAACAAAGGGAAATGAGCTTTTGAAAAGGCAGTCTACAGATAACCTTCTAAAGGGCTCCAACATCCCCTGACTCCACCGGGCAGAACCATCACCCCTCCCTATGGCTGCTGTAAAGAAAATGGCGTCCTGGAGCAACAAAACACGGTGCAAGAACTCCAGGGACTGGACCTCCCCAGGCCTCAGAAGATGTGCTTGAGGTGCTTGATGCCGTAGGTCTTGAAGAACACCAGCAGGATGAGGGTCCACAGGCCCAGGATGAAGCCATCTGGAGGGTGCCAGTCTCTGAGCCTGGGCTTCTGAGGGAGGAGGACATGGGTCAGGCACAGTGTGGTCGGCCGGCTCGTATTCAGGCCATGGCTAATGGCGTTCGCACACACACACACATGGATCCACACACACACACACACACACGGATCCACACACACACACACAGCATTCACACACACAGAAGCTGAAGTGAGTGGTAAGCTCATCAGTACACCTCCCCTGTCTGTGTTTGCCCATGCCCTGCCACATCATCAGTTTGTGTATGATTATACTTTTAAATCTTTCCCTCGTATTAAACATGCATCGCCAGGAACACATTTATATGCTAATGCGGGGGAGAATATTCTGTGGAGAGGCCAGATTTAACCTCTAAAAATCTTCCTAACTCTTGTTGTACAACCGTGGAGGGGATGAGACCACACGACAGACATCCTTTGTTGTGGTTGTGGATGTTGTTGTCGTACACAACTCCTCCACAAGCTGCTACGAGAGTCAGGCCAAAAAAGGGACAGTCCGAATTTTTCACTACAACACTTTGCACTAAGAAGAGCACACCATATACTGCTGTCATAATCGCACACGCACCAGTGCCCCATGCACACACACACACACACACACACACACACACACACTTTGACCAGACTGCAGGACCTCAGCTCAGGGTCATAACTGACAACCTCACAGAAATGTTGGGATTACAGGACCACTGTTTAAGTCCCATGTTTAAAGGCTGTGTTTGCTTGTACATGTCGGAATGCCGCACTTGTGATTTTCCTCAATCTTCTAAGTTGGAGGTGAGAGGAGGTGAGGTGAGGTGGGAGGAGACTGTCGGCAGCCAGAGCCACAATTAGATTACATCAAATCCAGATTTGCAAACAAATTTAATAGCTCAATCAACTCTAGTCGAACTGTAGTCACCAACCAGACAGTCAGGCCTGGGGGGCGGGTGGCTGTGGAAGCTGATTAGACCTGAGAGGGAGTGTGTGCTACCCCAAGGATGGTTGACCTCCATGACAATGGAATGCAGGAGGTGTGGATGTGTGTGTGTGTGTGTCCCCTCGGGAGTGGAAAAGCAGAGGGAGATGGATGGGCTAAGACAGGGGGCCGAGTCAGCAGACAAGGGAGAGAGGAGAACATATGTCAGAAGAGGGAAAGAAAAGAAGAAAAAGGAGAGAGAGAGAGAACAAAAAGTGGAGAAATGGTTTCTCTTCACAGCTCTAGAATTTCTAGCTTCCAAAATGACAGAAAGCCAAATTTAACTTGACTTCTCTGCCTTTCTGTGGGAGGTCAGTGGTGCGTATTCAGGACATTACTAAAAGCCATGAATTGCTGCCTATCTGATTGATTAAAAGTAATTAACAGAGCCATGCAGTGTTAATGGTCATTTGGGGAGGCTGGAGAGCCAGCCAACCTATAGACCTTCAAGGTCACACCCAGCCATTTTTACTAAATTATACAAATACACTCTGCATGCTCTACCTATTCTTGTGGTTCCAGTCCTTGGCACACACTATCCTATAATATTTGCAGGTTACTTGGATGAAAACCGCTGAAAACTCAGAACATCAACTCCTCAGAGCACTGGAGCGACTACACTGCGAGTTATACATTTATTTATTCATTTCCACCATTCCGTGTTTCCAATTCTCCACAGCCATATGGTGTGGCGTAAAATTTGGCAGGGGAACAAAATAACAATTTGACGCCAGGGATCATCATTGCGAAGAACCCCCCCCCCACGAGAGAGAGAGAGAGAGAGAGAGAGAGAGAGAGAGAGAGAGAGAGAGAGAGAGAGAGAGAGAGAGAGAGAGAGAGAGAGAGAAAAAAAAAAAAAATCAACGAGGGAGCTAGAATTCCACACCTTTTCCACAGAGCATGTTGTGATTGGGTTATGGTGTTATGATGCCTAGTTGTTCGGGGAAATGGCATGTATTTGTGTGTGTGGGAGGGGGGGAGGGAGGGCTCCCCCAGTCTCGAGACAGCTGCCACAGGGGACAGCACATTAATCAACCCCTCACTCACACACTGGGGAGACAGTTTAGAAACCCTGGCCATTGCTGCACAGCCTAACATACACACCGACTATCAGATGACTTTTCTATGAGGTTGGAGACAAGCCGTGGTCTAGTGGCTCTCTGGGTACAGTGAATAAACATGGATGTCTGGCTGAATGACAACACTGGTCTTGGGACCATGAGGAGACGGCTAGGTTAGAACCGATGCAATCACTGTATTCCCTTTTCCAAATAAAATAAAGGTAAAATTCATCACGTTTCTATCCTACTTTTGCATCCAATATCTTGAAGCAGTTTGTTCTCCCAAACAGAAGAGAAGAAAAAGGGACTTTAGAAGGACATTATTGTGGTGTTATTAAGTGTTGTGGGCTCCAGTCAGACCCCGCCTGTGGCGGGATGCAGGTTCTGGCACCACTGTGGAGATCGACTGGGTGGTGGAAGACAAGTCAACCTGGGCTCCTATTGGCTCCCATTTTCACCCCAGCAGGGGCACAGCCTCCTCCCTGATAGTCGACGCAAATACGGGAGTGGGAAGTCTGCACTCTTAGTAGCAGCTACTCTTAGTATCAGTCACTCTTGCTAAACCTAAACACATGGCTTTGTCAGCTTGTCTGCTTCTGACATTGTTATGTTTGTCTGGAAGAATCACTAGCAGGAAGCTAAGGTCATTTGGAGATGTACCGAGCAACACTATTCAACATCATTCCATTTGGAGATGAAGAGGAGTTAGTTGTGTAGGCAGTTCCCTGTAAAGAACTCCATTTGCTTTAAGATGGGGAGCCCAGTTCTCTTAACACACACCTACAAATATATTCTGTCAAATTTCACGCTGTCCCACCGACACATCCAAGACATTTGCATTTCTCACACACGCAGCCATTTCCATGGTAGCAGCACAAACACCTCTGCTCGCATGCAGCTTCATGTTCTGTTTCAGAGTCAGGGGGGGATGGGGGGGGGGGGAGCGATACAGCTGCCCCTCTTTCTCTGTCTCACACTCCAACCAGAAGTGGAATCCTATAATAGGTAAGTAGCACAATAGGCACAGCATGCTTTTGATATAGTCAAGAACATGTGTTCGGAACATGGCACGGTTAGATAAACAGAGCGGGGGGGGGGGCGGTGGGTGTTGTCGAGGTCTGGGAGCGGAGCAGGCTGTTTTGGTAGTGATAATAACTCCCCTTCCTGCTTCTGTGAAGGAGGAGCAGGTGTGCGGGGCCCTCACCTGGTGGATGATCTCGGCCACGGGGAGCTGGTCCACGTAGGCGTGGATCTCCGTCTGCGGCTCGGCGTACCTGCAGACAGGAGGAACGTTAGAACAGGCTCAGCCCCTCTGAGGCCGTCCCTGCCCACGGGGACCGGGGGGTGACAGTCCTCTGTCACACAAGCCAGATGGTGGAGAGTGAACGACTGCATGTTACAGCTGGCTCCATGGTGCGCATGACATGAACCCACGTTGACACCCCCGCCCCCCTCCCCCCCACACCCGATATGAAGCAACAGGAGGTAACTGTGAAACCGTTTCATTTGCAAATTTGTGTCGGGAGGAATGCTGCGATGGTGTGAGAATGTGTGTGTTTAGGAGCGAGCAATTATGCGTCATTCCCCCCCCCCCCCCTCCAGTATCTCGACCGTCTCAGGTCATTCCTGCGCCTTCGGAACGAGGGGGGGGGGGAGGTGGGCGGAGGGGAGATCAACAACTCCTTAACACTTCTCCACGCCAGCGCTCCTGCAGCTGTACTCTACCAGCACCACTGGTCTGACGGGCCGATCCCAGCGCCGCTCACTGGGCCTCCTGGTCCCCTCCTCCGCCCACCCCCGCTCTGCTGTTCTACTATGTCCGAGTGTCCGCCCACCGGAAAAGAAAGCCACCGGGGCCTCTCTGACAGACGAGGCCCGGCAGAGAGGCCTCCCGCTGGGCCTCAGGCTCACGGTTGGGAGGGTGGGATCCATGATCCAGGGCCGGGGCTCCGAGCTGCTCTCTGTGCCAGGAGATGGCTTCCAGTTTCATTCAGGCTCACTCCACGCCCCCGTGAGGACTTGTCCATCTCCCAGTTTACCAACTGAGCTCAGATGGGTCTGACCCCAATTTCCTTTCATAAGACACCTGTTACGTTAATGGCCCCAATTTATTTTCAGAACGGACCCGAGAGTTTACTGTAATCGGGATGAAGTCCGTGAACATTGAGCATTTCATTCAGTTCATTTCACAAGATGACACTTTCTTCCGATTTTATAGCTTCCCCTTCATTCTAATTAACTTTGGGCTTTGCATACTGAACGGTCAACAGGCACCTATGGCCCTGAGATGACTTACTATGCAATCTCATTTAATCTCATTTCATTTCTCGTGTTAAGCCTACATATAATGAAAAGGATGGGGGGGGGTCTATTAAAATGTCCTCTGCAACGAATGTAATTCACTTAATGGCTCAGAGAAAAATTGCTGTTTGGAAATGGGAGAGAGATAGAGGAGAGGAAGAGGGGAGGGGGAGAAAAAGAGATACAGGGTGAGGGAAAGAAGGAGAGAGGGAAAGATAGAAAGCGGTGTCTACTGATTCTTATTCACTAGTCTGAGAGGTTCACCGAGGTACATAGTGAATTAGAGCTGCTCTACATTCCATCACTGCGTGCTTGCTGGGTCATTTAAAGCTGTAAGCCTGTCCTGTACTGTTAGAGCGTCGGGGGGAAAGTCATATCCTGTGTTAGAAACACTACTTTTACAAATCCCCTAAGGAAATCTCTTGTAGTTTTTTTTTTTGAATCCAAAAGCTATTGTTTGGCAACGGATGATTTCATCTGATTAGACACGGTCAAAGTGTCTTACTTAAACTAATGAAAGGTGACATAACTTCAGTTCTGACCTTTACTTTGGCAGACTATTAAGAAGAACAGCTGTTATTAGCGGGATTGTTTTGTATTTATTACAAACACAATGATTAGGCCTGTTGATGTTCAAATACATTAAATTCTCAAATCGATCATGGATTCCTTTAACGGTATGAAGTAGGGACACACTCATCCCCCTCTTCATTAATTGAGATGCGTCAGAATTTGTTCAGCAAAAGCTTGGGCGACGTGCTGTGTTAGCGCTAATCAATAATAAAGTACTAGGGAGGGGTTAGCGGGAGAAAGCCTTTGTATCTGTCTACCCCGAGGCCAAAGCAGCAACGTCTAACTCAAATGTAGAATGCCAATTAGCTGTAATTAGTCATTAGCATCCAACCGTATCAGATTATTTGACTATGGCCACACAGTGTTGCAATCAAGCCTGTTTAATAAAAAGGAGGCGACGTAATCCTGAACCAGTTGTAATTTATTTTCATAAAGGGCGCAATTGAAAAGCAAATTATAACAAATGTAGCGAAGGATTTGGATCCATCATTTACACTACTTGTTTGCCCTTCGTTTTTTGCAATTCCCAGTGAAAGTCTTTATATGTATAGTGGGGATTAGTGTATTTTGATGTTCCACTCAACAGGACAGTGAATATTCTTTCAAATTAGAAATGAGAAACACCTCTAGTGCCATCTAGTGGTCGAGACATGTTATTACAACATGGGTGCACTTGGTGGCTGGGGTACTAAACTACACTTTTGTTAAGTGAAAAAGGTGCATTCAGTCCATTCCCCCTGAATGTTACAATCTTACTGCCCCCTTTGATATGAGATTAAGAAAGTTGTTTCAAATAAATCCATTAAATTGCAACACTGTGTGGCCATTCAAATAATCTGATACCCTTTGTGTTACTAAAGTATTTAGGTTTAGCTGAAAACTGAGGCTACAATGGAAATTTATGTATGACCTAATTGGAAGTACAACTACAGTACATGCCATGTTCAGACCAAAACTAAATGACACGGGACAAGTCATCAATCTTTCACATTGACTGGCCTCATTTCTCTCGCAAGGTCACCGTAATGACCAACATAGCTTTGCTTCCGACTACTGTAAGCACTAATGACACAAGAAGAATACTTCCACACCTCTAATGGGAGCGAACCACAAAGGTCCTCTAATGTGAAAATCCATCTTGCCTTCCTGCTATAAAAAGGGCAACGGATAATCAAGGCTCACTTAGCAAGGCAGG